>NW_018222004.1:385512-388999 GCF_001263595.1 Phalaenopsis equestris
CTGAATGTTACAAATCAGCTTGGAACGTCATTAAATATGATGTTGTGGATGCTGTGCAGGCCTTTTTCATTGATAGTGAACCCACCAAGTTTTTCACCTCTTCCACCATTGTCCTTATCCCTAAAGAGACTGTGTGTAATAGATGGGACCAGTACAAACCCATAAGTCTCACCAGTGTGATCTCTAAAATCATTAGCAAGATTTTGGTGGCCAGAATTCAACCTCACCTTAACAGGATCATCAACAATAACCAAACTGCCTTCATTAAAGGTAGAAGCATTGTGGACAATGTCCTTTTAGCTCAGGAGCTTTTCCAAGATTTACATAAAAGATGCAGAGGAGGAAATCTGGTTTACAAATTGGACATTTGCAAGGCTTATGACACCATTCTCTGGGATTTCATTGAGGAGGTTCTGCATGCTAGAGGCTTTAATATGGACTTCATAAGCTTAATCAGCAGTTGGTTGAATAATAATGCCCACTCTATTCTCATCAATGGAAAGACACATGGTTTCTTTATTGCCTCTAGGGGAATCAAACAAGGTGACCCTCTATCCCTTACTATTTTTATTCTTGTCTTTGACTATCTTTCTCTTATTCTCAACCAAATTCCAAATATATCTCCTCACAACCTGTTCAAGTACAGTTCAAACATTGCCATCAGCCATCTTTCATATGCAGATGATATCATTCTTTTTTCTAAGGCCACTAAACCTGCTGCCAAACAAATCCAAACCCTTCTCAATGATTTTGTCTTGCTCTGGACTACAGCTGAACAAGCATAAATGTTGTATTTACTACAGCAAAGGTGTTAAACAACCTTTCAAACAATGGGTTTATGAATTTACTGGTTTTCAAACCCCCCACACTCATCTGAAATATTTGGGGGTCCTTCTACTGAAAGGAAGGACAAGACAAATCCAATTTGATGATGTTGTGACTAAGATTCAAGCTAAGCTCACTAACTGGACTAATTCTTTCTTATCAAATGGAGGAAGGATTACTCTTGAGCACTCAACAGCTTCTTGAAACAACCTTCAACAGATTTCTTTGGTCAGGTCAAAGAACACAGAAACATTGGACCAACTGGATTTCTATCTGTAAACCAACTCATAATGGGGGTCTAAGTTTCAGAAGTTTAAAGCATCTACATCAGATCCATTTTTGCAAGTTGTGGATACACTTTAGAGCTCAAGAGTCTCTTTGGGCTATCTTTCTTAAAGGCAAGTATTGCAGAGGTTCTCATCCCACCCTTGCTACATCCAAATTGGGAGACTCCAGAATCTGGTCTCACATGATTAAACATAAAGATAAAGCTGAAGATTACTTTATATGGGACCTTGGAGAGGGAACCTCAATTTTGGCTTGACAACTGGATGGGGGATGGGAAGCTTGCTGACAAGCTGACTGTTCCCCACCCAACTTCTACCAAAGTGTCAGATTTCTGGAATGATAACCAGTGGAACCTTACTACCTTAAACAGCATACTGGATAACGATACCATTAGAAGGATTAACAACATTCTTGTGGATACTATTAAGAAGGACAAACTCATTTCCAAACAAGGGGTTTCCCAGTCTACTATTGCTTACATTTATTCCCAACTTCATCAAGGTGAGAACTGTCTCTGGGGAAAATCCATTTATCCATTTGGAAAATCCATTTGGAATAACTTCCTCTATCCCTCTATGTCTTTTTTCTGTTGGAAAATCTTCTCTAATTGCCTCCCAACTGATGACATTCTGAAATTGAAGGGATTGAGAGATCCTTCTTGTTGTCTTCTATGTAAAGGGCAAGAGGAAACAACTGATCACCTGTTTTTCCATTGTCCCATTGTCCAGCAGATTTGGTCTATTGTCCTCAACAGATTTGGTCCTATTGTCCTCAGAAACTTGAAAGTCCAAACCATCAATCTCACCTGACAAAAAATTATATCTTGTTGGAATGAATGGTTCCAATTAAAACTTTTGGTGGTACCTTGTGTGGTGGCCTGATTTACTTGGATTGCTAGAAATAAGGCCAAATTTGAAGATCACTTACCACATCCCTCTAAGGTGGCTGCTAACTGTTTAGTTTTTTGAAAAAAATCACACATTAGAAAATTTTTCCTGACCTTTTCAAGGCCAACTCATTGGCAAATCAAACTATTTTGGAGCACCCCCTTGTTTACTGGATCAAACCTCCTGCTGGTTGGCTGAAACCCAATACTGATGGCAGCTTCTATAGGTCCTCTGCTGGCATTGGAGGTGTCTTCAGGAACTCAAATGATTATTGTCTCTTACATTACCAGACTCCTGTTTTTGCTGCTGATGCTCTAGAAGCTGAGGCATTGGCTATCTTTTGGGCCACCTTGATTGCATCCAAGGCCAAGTTTTATAATATGATAGTGGAGACAAATTCCAAGGTCATGATTAACATTCTCCTTAATAATATAACCTGCCCCTGGCACATTCTGAAATGGAAGAATAGAATTTCCTATAACTCTTAGGGCCTTAATCTGAAATTCACTTTTATACAGAGAGAAGGTAACAGACCTGCTCATTGGCTTGCTCAGGCTGGTGCTGAGGCAGACAGACCCAATGTATCCAAGAAACTCCCTCCACCACTTCAGTTACTTCTCAAAGGAGACCTTTCTAATTTTCCTTTCTGCAGATTGTTGTAACTTTCCGTCCTTTCATTTTTTTGGATTTTCATATATATATGCTTTTACCGAAGGTAGTTATATATATGACTTTAGTTTCATTTATATATATACATCTTTTTGATATATATATATATATATATATCCCCCTCATGTCCCCCCCCCACCCCCTTTTGTATTCACTCTGTAACTCTCTCTGTTTTGGTAACATGTATGGAGCCATGAGTTGCTCTTTTTGTGGAATATATATATATATATATATAGTTTTATGTATTGGTGGCAAATTCATTGAATGGTCCTTTGTATATGATCGAACCTCATTTTAGATTAGACTTTTAAATGGCATTTTGTTTTTAGCATATATGAAAAGAATGGAAGCATGAAAACATATTGTTCAACAGTTCTATTTAAATTCAAAATTAAAAAGTGTTTATTATCATTTATTGCCTATAGTTTGATCATGTCTAAACCTGTTGAAGGGGGGTCATTCGCAATGTGGGATGAAGAAGTAATTAATTTTTTTGCGATCTGTGTATTAAAGAAATAGAACTGGGGAACAGACTGTCGGCACTATTTTTGGTGTGGGGTTTGCCCGTAAGAAGTTGTCGGTCATCGGAATTGAAATCCCGTTGCTCGCTTCGGAAGGACGTTTTTTTTTTAGTTTTGAAAAAGATGAAGTCAAACTGACCCCATAATTTTCATAGTTTAGATGAAAGAACACTTTATCTCAAATCATGTATCTATCCCGAAGGATGAACACAAGAATTGAGAGTGAGGCTCGATCAAATAAACTAAAGAAAGTTATGACATCTATTTGGTCTGCAAAACCAATGTATTGGCCGACAA
>NW_018222004.1:394690-400779 GCF_001263595.1 Phalaenopsis equestris
TGAAGATATGGTGTATCCTAGTTCCAGGGTCGACCCTAAAGTCAAGTAATCCTATAGGGATTCTTCTTGAATTCTCTTATAATGATCTTACCTACTAAATGCTAGAGGTTAAGATCAATATGTGGAATTTCAAGTTGAGTAAAAAGAAGAGTTTTGAATTTCTAATGGTGGGGGTACCTTTTCTAATTTTCTAAGACTAGTCAATAGGAAAGTCCTATGGCTAGACCTAGGCTACTAAAGAAGTTTTCTAGACCTCAACCAAAAGTGAGGTCAACACAGACCAACAACGTATTTTAATAAGGAAGGGTGGAAAAACATTGCTAAGAGATTCAAAGAATTGACTGGCAGAGATTACGATAGGCTTAAATTTAAAAACAAATGGAACTAAATGAAGAAGTAGTGGAAAAAATGGAAGGACTTGAAATGTGGATCTACCGGTTTAGGTTGGGGTCCGATTAAAAGGACAATTGATGCTCCAGCTGAATGGTGGGCTGAAAAATTAAAGGTAATTTTCTATCTAATCCATGGTTGTTAGTTTCACAACTCTAATTATAATTTTCTAACTATTCCCTCTAAATGTGGGTCCGATTAAAAGGACAATTGATGCTACAGCTGAATGGTGGGCTGAAAAATTAAAGGTAATTTTCTATCTAATCCATGGTTGTTAGTTTCGCAACTCTAATTATAATTTTCTAACGATTCCCTCTAAATGTTATATCACAGGCGGTACCGGCAGCGGAGAAGAAAAAAATAGCGAAAAAATATAGACTGTGTGGAATGGAGCCAAAATTTGAAGAAAAATTAGACATAATGTTTAAATGGGTTGTCGCAATGGGAAAGTTTGCATTCAACCCTAGTGAACCCGGTTTTACAGGGACACCAGATGAATTCACACCTGAGCCATTAACACCCGATGAAGAAGTGCCTAGCATTAACCAGAGGGATATGGGGGTGTCCAGTACAATTTTAAAGAGGCCCAGGATTGCTAAGAAAAATAAAGAGAAGGAACATTTTGTAAACATCTCCTTCGATCGTTTAATTGAAGCTTTTTTAGCTCTACCAATCTCTGATGGTAACATTTTAGATTGTCTCAGGCTTTTGGGTACTATTCTAGATGTTGCAGCAGACAAGCGATTTCACGCATAGTGTAAGAAAAAACTTGAGGATTCAACGCGAATGAAAATATTCATGGCACTAGAGCCTGAATTGCGTCTCGAATATTTGTGGGTTTTGGTCGATGAATGATTTTTCTTATGGATTGTGTATGTATTTGTTGCAGTAATATGAACTTCTACTTATGTCATGTTTTCTTAAATGTTTGGAACTTATAATCATGTAATTTTTTATTTAAAATGTCTGGACCTTCTACATATATAGTCTTTCATTTTTAAATGTACCTGTTGCGTATTATATGTTCTGAACGTCAACAATTGATATTTGAAGTTTAATTTATATTTGAAATTATATTATATGTTGTAATCATGTACTCTTTTTAGAGCTTTTAGAGCCTGAAGTAACAAATATTATTTACATTTTAAATCATTTAGGATGGATACACAACGTGATTATCGTAGAAGAATGGCATTTGCTACAGCCATTGCAATATTGTTGTTGGATTATTACCGACATAGCACTGCTCGCATTCCCCGCACGACATCCACCTTTGTTGGAGATAAATGGGTTGGTGAAATGCTTTCTGACCATCCAATAAGCTTGAGAAATATTTTTAGAATGACAGCACCTATTTTTATGGATTTTTTGCATGAGTTATGTGTAAATCACGGCCTTCAGGGTTCTTCTAGGAAGACGTGTAGGGGGGTGTTGGCTATAGCACTAATGTTGTACATTCTGTCACAGAATGAATCAATTCAAGGAGCTATGGAAAGATTTCAGCATTCATCTAAAACAATTACTCGTTACTTGTCTAAAAGGATACAGACTCTTGTTAGCTTAGCAACTCAAATAGTTAAACCAGAGGATCCATCATTTGCTACCACTCCAGAACAAATTGTCAACGATCCCCGATACATGTCATATTTCAAGGTAACTATGAGTGTTTTTATTTTATTACATGTCTTACTTTCACAATATTATTACTCTCTAACGGACAATTAAATAGAATTGTAATAGTGCAATTGACGGTACCCACGTTGATGCCCGACTACCCAACCACGAAAAGGTAGCATACATCAGTCAGAGTGGTTCAACAACTCAGAATGTCATGACTACATGCGAGCTCAACATGTGTTTTACTTTTGTGATGGCAGGCTGGGAAAGGTAGCATACATCAGTCAGAGTGGTTCAACAACTCAGAATGTCATGACTGCATGCGAGTTCAACATGTGTTTTACTTTTGTGATGGCAGGCTGGGAAGGGAGTGCACATGACAGTTGGATTTTCTCCTTTGCCACTACAAATAGATCGCAGTGTTTCCCTCACGCCCCATCAGGTTAGTTTTTTTTTCCAATTTGTATATTTGAGCAGGTAATCATTTTTATTAACAGTGTTTTTTGTACCCGAAAAATATTATCTGGTTGATGCAGGATATCCTATTCAAAGGGGATACCTGAAGCCCTACCCTGACATAAGATACCATCTTCCTGATTTCGAGCGAGCTAGTGGCACAATCCGTGGCAGAAAGGAAATGTTTAATAAATGACACTCATCTTTACGTGGCGTAATTGAAAGAACATTTGGAGTTTGGAAGAAGAAATGGGTCATCCTACGTGATATGTCGTCGTATCCTTTCCAATAGCAGGTGCATATTGTGGTTATAATAATGACACTACATAACTTCATTCAAAGACATTCCTCATGATCAGATACAGACTTCAGTATGGCTGACAATGATGAACTGAATGTTTTCGAGCAACTTTCAGAAATTGTGGGTGGGCATTCATTACCTGAGGATGATATAGACTCTAATGAATTTGAAGATCATGTTGGTGAAGGGTTGACTGATATGATTGTTTTAAGGGAGTCTATCACAGATACTATCTGTGGGTGCTGATCTACCAAGTTTTTCCTTAATAAGATTATAGGTTTATATTCATATGCATTTAATTTTGGTTTTTTTAAAAGATCTTGAGCTGACATTTGATTCTTTTATTTTTTTCGCAGCTATACCAACATGCCTTCTAGGATATCAGTTACAGAAAGAGGTATTTTATGTTATTGTGGACTACCGTCTCTGTTGCTCACGTCACGTCAGTCTCATAGCTTTGGGAGGCAGTTTTACGATTGTGCCAAGGGTGTTTCAAATCGTTGCAGTTTCTTCTGGTGGGCTGATAGTCCCACATATTACACTGCCAGCACTAATGCCAGCAGTCATGGGAATCCAGTGTTTTCTCAGGTTAACAGTGCAGATGAGGACAGGCGTAGCGAGAGTCTGAAATTAAATATTATAATATTTCTCGTTATTGTTGTACTTTTATTTGTACTTTTTAGTTCTCTTGGTACTCATGAGGGTGTGAAAACTATATGTCATCTTTTAGAAATGATATGTAATGATCGTATGCTTCTGTATTATATGCTTCTATTCTGCCAATAAGCTATTCTGAATAAGCTGCTCCAAACAGTTTTATCAGACAGAGGCAGAAATGTCATTTAATCACCAATAAGTTAACCACCAATAAGCTACTATGAATAAGCTGCCCCAAATAGCAAGAAAGATTATTCTGATAATCTACAGATTATCAGATTATCAAAATAATTTGCTTATCAGCAGATTATAAATAATCAACAACTGCGCCAAACAGACCCTAAGTTTTACAAGGGGGTCAGAGTGTTCAGCTCCAATCCAGTTGGATGCAACAACATTAGCAAAATGGGGGTGTGTAGACCACAAATTCAGGTATCTAAAAGGAGTATTATGAGCAGGGTTGCTTTGGGAAGTGATAGAAATTAGTGAGGACCTATGATCAGAACCAGTAAGAGTTAGATGGGATACAAAAGTAAGGAGGTATTGTTGGAACCACCAATCATTGACAAGTATTCTATCAAGCCTTTCCCATAACTTAGCCCTCTTCCAAGTGAAAGGTGGGCCCTGAAAACCCAAGTCAAATAGACTAGCCTTTTGAATGTTATCACCAAATGATGTCATCTTGGAAATGTTTGGGACCTTGCCTCCAGATTTTTCAGCTGCAGAAGAAATACTATTAAAATCACCCCCACCAGCTAAGAGGAATGCATATTTTCACTGATCTGATGAAGGCACCTCCATAGCTCTCTTCTATCCTCTTTATGACAACCAACATAAATGAAAGTGGCAAAACCTGAATTAGATTTAGAGAGAAATATGAATAAGCTGTGGGTGATCCAGTTGAATGGTCCATTGTATTTCCTTTCTGTAGAATAACCAAATCTTGTTATTTTTATTAGCATAATGAGAGAAACTAGGAAACTTACTAGTAAACCTTTGAGGATTGTGTTGAACCATAGGTTCTAATATAGCAAAACATCAAAGCTTATACTTCTTATTGAGATGTATCAGTCTTTTTAAGTACTGTGGATGGGCAATGCCCCTGATATTCCAACAAAGTAGGTTAATCATGAGGGGGGTTAATATGGAGAGAGGGCTGAGATCTTGATCTGGTCCTTCCTCTAAATGGGGAAGGCCCAGTCTTCTTCTTGCCACCTGTGTCCATAACATTTAATCCACTTTGTAATTTCTAAACTTATGAGACTTGTTTCTTTTTCTTTTTGGTTTTCTGTGTTTTTCATTCTTACTCTAACAAGAGTTCCATATCAACAACTTTCCTTTTGTCAGAATAATTCAAGGCAGATTTAGTATTCACATTAGCCTCCCCTAAAAACTCACCTCCAGTAGTGGGTGAGTCCTCAGAGGTTTAGGGGGTAATAATGTTAATTTCATTTAGTTCCTCCCTGATGGCTAAGGGAGGGTCAGGGGTTGGAGCATTATAAACAAAAGGAATAGTTGAACTTTTAGAGGTGCCCATAAGATTTTTACCAGAGTTATCAGGAGTGGGTTCCACAATCAGAGGAGCATTAGGTTCTTGAGTAGGTGGTAGATTAACAACTTCCTTATTGTCAATAGTTTTCTTAGGGGGGGTGAAGCCTAAAACACCTATCCTTGGTGTGCCCAAACATCTTACAGTGATTACAATGGTCTTTGCTCTAGCATCACATCCTGTCAAAAGCCTTCATTTTCAGACCCAATCCAAACACTTTTTATTTCAGGTAGAGTGATGTCACTTTTAATGAGGATTCTTGCCAAGGCTAGTTTAGCTTTGTTAAAACTAGGGACATCCACTTTCAAAGGCCTTCCTAAAGCACAACCAATATTGAATAAAGCATTTAGATTGAAGTATGGTAGAGGAAGTCCAAGAAATTTCAACTAAAGGGGAACCACAGGAGGCTCTTTGCTTGGGTCAAAATCTGGTGACCATTTCATAATCTTCATGTTAGTGCCCCCTATTTGAAGTGACTGCTTAACAGATGGTCTAGCACAGTCCTCCTCTCCTGACGGCTGTATAAGCAAATGCCTTCCATCAAGTAAGACAATTTGCCAATCCCCAATGAATTTCAGTGAGGCAAAAGCACTTCTAACCAATTCCATCTTTGGGTGTCCCAGCTGGAATTTACCCACCAAAGTGAATTTTACTATTTCATTTAAATTCAAAATTTCTTGTTGAGAAAAGAATAATGCTGGTTCCCCTTCTTTGGAGCCTAGGGGGTGAATGCAAGGGCTAGCACCCTTACCAGCAGCAGTGTCATGGAAATCTTGAGGAAATACAAAATTTTCAGGGTCAAGGAGGAAGTCTGCAGATTCGCCCACAACCCCAGCATATGTTGCTTTGGACCACTAAGCATTAGTATCAACATCTAAAGGAGTGGCCATTAAGATAGGGAAAAAGAAACTTCTGTCAGACAAAGATAGAGGAGATACCTCTGAGAAAGAAACTCAAAACACAGTGAAACTTCAAAACTGTCAAGCTCGGGAAAGAGCAAAACCAACTCATCAGCTTCCTAGCTCTTAACAAAAAACCAATGGTGGAGAGAAACAACAACCAAGAAAGAGGGGGATCAATGGGAGCCCTACTTGAAGACTAGTATATATATATATATAT
>NW_018222004.1:400789-410764 GCF_001263595.1 Phalaenopsis equestris
TATATATATATATAGATATATATATATATGGAGATGGAGATAGGAGCTCTGCTAGGCTTTGGTGATTCTTGGGCGATTTTTGGCAGCTGATGATGGAGCTTTGTCTCTCTGCTGGTGAGATCTTAGTAATATTTCTTTCACTTCTATCATTTCCTTCTCGCCGAGCTTTCTTGTATTTCTCGAACTCGTTTTTTTCTCTTCCCTTCTGCCGAGCATCAAACTTGCTTCTCTGCCGAGCGTCAAACTCACTTCCGTCTTCTTCATTCCGCCGTGCGTTTCTCATGTTTTTGAAATTTTGTTGCGTTTCTTGTTTCAATCATGCCGTCAATTTCTCATACTTTTGTTGATACTGTGTTAGATGGGGGAGGAAATTCCTTTGCACCTTTCGTCGATTTCTCATACTTTTGTTGATGCTGTGTTAGATGGGGGAGGAAATTCCTTTGCACCTTCCTCGAAATTTTTTCCATAATCTTTTCATGACAATCTTAATGTTGGTAGAGATTACACTTTCATCAAAAAATTGGGAGAAAAAAAAATTGGGGAAAAGAAATGGTAAACTTGCTCTTTATGTTCCTGAGGATGAAAATTCTGTGTTTGGCTCCTCTTGTCACCTTACCCTAGTTGGAAAATTTAATTATGACGTTCCTATGGTTGAGCTCATACGTAGGGAGTTTGAAATGTTAAAATTAAAAGGCTGGTGGAAGGTTGGTATCATTGATGGCAGACATATTTTTATTCAATTAGCTAATGACAAGGACTACACTAACCTCTTTGCTAAAAGGTTTATGTGGGTGGAAAATAGTTTGATGAAATTTTGGAAATGGTCTATTCATTTTGATCCTAAAGCTGAGTTGCCTATTATTCCAGTATGGATTCGATTCTCAGGGCTTAAACAACATCTTTTTAACCACGAAATACTCTTTTTGCTTGTTGTTGCATATGGGAAACCATTGAAAATGGATCATGCTACTTTCACTTTATCCTATCGAGACTTTCTGAAGCAAGCATATTGGTCGAACGAGATATTACTCAGGCTTTCTGTAATGAAATTTGGATAGGTTCGCAGCATCAAGGTTATTGGTAGCCTGTTGAAATTGAAAGACACTCTACTTACTGCACCCACTGTTCTATGTTTGGGCATCAAACTACTTCATGCTTTCATCTGTATCCTCAACTCAAAACTACCTAGAATGTTAGGCAATCTAGTAATCCTGTTAACAATTTAATTATTGAACTGCATGATGCTTCAACTGGTGCTGAAAATGGGAATGTTTTAGTTGAAAATCTCAATACTAATGCTACTTCTCTTTTGCAGCCTTTGGTTACAGGAACTATTAATAATTGTATTGAGACCTTACCTCAACAATTAAATATTAATGATGGGCATCAAGGAGATGAAGTCTCACAGCTGTGTAATGTTGCTACATCTAAACATATGCAACCTAATGATAATATGGAGTTAGCTGATAACTCCGACATTCATGATGCTAATGTTCATTATGGACACTCTCCTCTTGCGGGGCCTAATGAAAAAATGACCAATGAAGAGCATGTGGAAGTTAATCACTAATAATGTTAATAGGCACTTTTCTCTTGCAGGTCACACTAATGATAAAGAACCCTCTACTCTTCCTAGTATCACAGTTCATTCTCCTATTGTTGAAACACATTTTGATATAAATAACGCTCTTGACAACGCCACATCAACTTTGGAAAATGAATGGCAAGTGCAAAAATACTCACGTAAGAAAGAGAAACACAACATTTAGTTAGCTTGACTTAACGCCAGTAACATTATATAGGAAGGTGTTTATCACTTAGATGGAGAACAGTTGCTCAACCCTACTAAATCTTCTAGAAGGATTTGCTCATGGCCTCATGATTAATATTATGGTTTGGAATATTAGGGGAGTGCGCACCCTAACTCCCTTAATAGGCTTAAGAACTTGTGTAGGGTTCATAAATTACTCATTTTTGTTATTTTGGAGCCTATGACTCATGTGAACAAGCATAGAATGCTCAATAAATTTAAGGGCTATCGATCTCACTGCAACGTTAATAACAAGATTTGGGTTTTCTGGAAGACCACTGCTAACCTTTCTATTATTGAAGATGAAACTCAATACATTCTAACACAAATTTGTTTTGATGGTTTTCAGGGGTGGGCACCTTTGTTTACTCTAGCTCAATACTTCATGAAAAAATCTTACTTTGGCAGAAACTTGATTCTATGGGAAGTATCATTAATGATAATTGGTTTGTAGGTGGAGATTTCAATATGATCATGAAGACGATGGAAAGAACAAATGGTGGCAGAGTGGAGCCTGCTCTTATTAACTTTTTCTCTAACTATGTGACTAATGTAGGTCTTTATGACTTGGGCTATACTGGTTCTCTTTACACTTGGAGGAGAGGATTTCTTTATCAGAGATTGGATCGTTTCTTGGCTAATTCGGCTTCTCTAAGTTACTTTCCTATTGTGAAGGTGCAACATTTGAGTCATGTTACTTCTGACCATAATCCCATCTTGCTCACAATGGCTTTCACTGTCAAGCCGGTCATTTCTAGATTCAAATTTCTTAATGTTTGGACTTCACATAACACTTTTCTTGATGAGGTGACACAAGCTTGGAATTATGATGGCGCTGGTACTCCTTGTCATGTTCTTTGGCAATTACATAAGAAAGTGGCTGCTCATCTGATTAAATGGAATTACCAGGTCTTTGGTAATGTTCATGAAAAAGTGAAGGATGCTCAGAACACTGTCCATTCTTTGGAAGCTCAACTTGAGGTTTCCCCTCATTTGATGGACAATGTTGCTCAAGGTCATTTAAATCTATTGGAGGCTATTACATTAGAGGAAAATTTGCTAAAATAGAAAGCTAATGATTCTTCCTTTGTTGTAGGAGACAGAAATACTAAATATTTTCATGTAACTCTTAAGCATAGTAGGAGACAAAAATACTAAATATTTTCATGTAACTCTTAAGCATAGAAGAAATATCGATAGCATTTTAAAAATTAAAAAAGCTGATGGGAGCATTATTACTAATTTGAATGATATTAATGATAGTGACGTTAGCTTTTAAATTGAACTCTTTCACAATTCCTCCCATACTATGCTTGTTGATCCCACTTATTTTGAAAAAAGTTTGATTATATTAATAATCTTACCTTGGTTTATTCTCCAGATGAGCAGGAAATCTTGAATGCCTTCAAATCTATTTACCCAAATAAAGCCCCGAGTCCTGATGGCTTTTCCTCTTCCTTCTACAGACATGCTTGGGAGATTATCAAGAAGGAAGTTATTCTTGCTATCCAAAGTTTTTTCCTTGGAAATAATGCTGGCAAATATTTCACCTTGGCTCTGATTGTCCTTATTCCTGAAGGCAATGATAAGATCACATGGGTTAATTTCATCATATTTATCTCACCTCGGTAATATCTAAAGTTATGAGTAAGATAATTATTAGTAAACCACAGCCTCATCTCAAACACATTATTGTTGAACAGTAGTCTGCTTTCATTAAGGGCAGGGACATTACTGACAATATTCTTTTAGTGCAAGAATTGATTGAAGAGTTGGAAAAAAAGTGGGGGCAACATGGTCCTTAAAATGGATATTAAAAAAGCTTTTGATACCATTAGTTTGGAATTCATTCTCAATATTCTGAAAGCTAAGGACTTTAACAAGAATTCTGCTCTCTTATACATCAATGGTTGTCCAATAATAGCTATAGTGTGATGGTCAATGGTGAAGCACGTGGTTTCTTTTCTACTGGAAGGGGTATCAAGCAGGGAGACCCTCCTTCTCCCACACTTTTTATAATTGCATTTGATTATCTATCCAATCTTATTAATAAGTTACATATGGAGCGCCCTTATCTTTAATTTTCCCATAAGTAAAAAATAGTTGTGAGTCATCTTTCCTACGCTGATCATGTCATATTGTTTTTAAATGCTAGAAAAAGTGTCATTAAAGCTACCATGACTCTGTTAAATGATTTTCAAAATACTTCTGGGATGATGTTCAATATGGCTAAATGCTCCATGTATTTTGGCAAAGGTGCACCACCTAATACCCTTGCTTGGGCTCCTAAATTTACGGGATGCAAAATCTCTAAGCTACCTTTAAAGTATCTTTGTGTCAATATTCTTAGAGGTAGAATTAAGCAAACCCAGATGGATGAGGTGATTGATAAGGTTAAACTCAAGATAAATGATTGGAGAAATAATTTCTTTTCTAATGGGGGTAGGCTCACCTTATTGAAAAGTGTTCTTTGCACACTCCCTCTCTATATGATGCAGGTTCTCAAAATCAAAAAGAGTACTCAAAAGATGCTTGAAAATAATTTTAACAATTTCCTTTGGAAGGGCAATAGAAATACTAAGAATTGGACTACATGGCACTACACTTGTAAACCTCTTTATGCTGGTGGGCTTGGGTTTAAAACACTCCAGCACACTATTGACATGAATATGTGTAGAATAGGTGTAAACTCTAGTTCAAAATTTAGTAGGGAGAGTCTCTATGGGCTAAATTCATGCAACATAAATATTGCAAGACCTTACATCCATCCAATGTTAATTAGAGAGTGGGGGATTCTAGACTTTGGAAAGTTATTATTATTGCACGTGATGTAGCTTCTCATTTCATGTTTTGGGATATTGGTGACGGTAGTATTTCCTTTTAGAATGATGACTGGGGTCTTTCTACATTTTTTATTTTGCCTCCTCATGCTTATGATATTAATTTATTGGTCTCGAATTGTTGGATTAATGGTGAATGGAATCTTGATATGTTAAATGCCCTAGTTGGTGAACTTGCTCCTGCTATTATTAGATTTCCTGTTAAACCTCAAGATAAAGCTCTTCCTTCATGGAAGAAACATACTAATTCATCTGTCACTAAATGGCTCTACTCAAACCTGCACTCTTTTACTCCATGGAAATAATATGTTTTTATTTGGCATAAACTTATTTCTCCATCTATCTCCTTTTTCCTTTGAAGAAATTTTCATAAGTTGCTCCCTCTTGATGATATAATTAAATTAAAAGGGTTGAAACTTACATCTTACTGCTATAATTGTAAAATAGATGTTGAATCTCTGAATCATCTGTTCTTTAAATATCCTTTTGCTAAAGATGTTTTGCATCGTATTGGGTGTTTTTTTTGGTATCTATTGGCCCATGAATCTGAATTTTAAGAAAGCAATTGCGATTTGGAAGGGTTTTGAACCCTCTTTCAACAAGCATTTTTGTTTTCCTGTTATTGGCTTATGGTTTATTTGGATGGAAAGAAAAAAGTCATAAATATGAAGATATTGGTCACTCCCCCTCTATCACTTCCATTTTAGTAGTTGCTTATTTCAAAAAGGCTTGGAAATCCTTCTTTGGACAGGATGCCACTCCTTATGTGGCTAAGGGTAGGAAACTCATTGTGATTAAATGGGCACCCCCCACCATGGTTGGTTTAAGGTTAATGTTGATGGGAGTTTTTCCAATGCTTATACGGGTATGGGTGGGATTATCAGAGATGTCTCTGGAAGATGTACAGCTTACTTTGCTTCACCTTGTATTGCTATTTCCTCACTTGAGGCTGAGACCTCTGTTGTGTTTGCTGCTCTTACTCTTCATACGGTTACCTCTTTAAAATTAAATGACATTGTGGTGGAAACTGGTTTTGAAATCCCTTTTAACATTCTTCTTGCTAAGATTCAACCTCCTTGGTATATCTTAACTATGCTGAAGAGAATCAGGTTTACTATTGAGAGACATTTTCTTAATATATCATTTTCATTTACTTATAGAGAAGGGAATTAATTTGTAGATTGGTTGGCCAAAAGAGTGCAAAATGCTATTGTTGGAAATTCCCCTCCCTCACCCTTGCTTAAACTTATTAAAAATGATTTGGATGCCCCATTTGTTCGTTTCTGAGGCACTGCCTCCCCCAATTGGGTTAATTTTACAATATATGTTTATGTATTTGGCTTACATGGATTGTCCCTTTAAGTTTTTCTTGGAGATGGTTTTCGAGCTTAAAAATGGCCCTCCTTTTGTGGTTTTAAGCAGAATGGCTATTTATTGATACTTTTACCTTGGCACCATGATAACTGGTTTGCTGGTTTTTTTTTGGGCTTTACGGTTTTATGCAGAATTAGGAGATGAATGTTTGGAATTAGACTTTTATTGACAACTGCTTTTGTTATGGCAGTTGGTTTTACGGTTTTGGGCATACCATGAGGGCATATACATGCTTTATTTGCTGGTTTAGGCCTTTTAGTCTCAATAATGGTTACATTTTTAAAAATTATATAATACACAAGAAGTCCCCTATGTACTTATAATACACAAGAAGTTCCCTAGGTACTTATTTGAATGGATATTGCAGTGGTTTATTTCTTTGGCCACATATGCAAGATTGTGATAATGCGAGGGCAATGAATTTTAATTTAATTTCACTAATAGGGTTTTGAAGATGGGTTTGGGCTTAATGAGTAACTGTTTGCATTTGATGCATGCGTTAATGGTTAGATTTTCCTTTTTGGTTACCATTACTGATATTAGCTACCAGTTTGAGCTTTTTGACTTCACGTTGCCTAGCTTTATGATGGAGTGCTTTAACTGTTATTTTTCTGATACTAAGCTGGTGGTGGTATCTACTTTGACTAATTACTTTCAAAGCCACTTATTTTGGACATATTTTGTGTGTCTTGTTGTTAATTTTTGGAGGAATTACTGGCTGTATTTTCTGTGGCTTATGGTAACTCATTGGTGGGAACATTTGCGGGTTAGGGCCATTAGATCACTCGCCAGATCAGTTGGCTGTCGGATTCCATGCTCAGTACTCAAAATCTCGAGGCCCATACTTTTTTATCTCTAAATATGCTATATGAATGGAGGCAGTTTGCTAATATTGGTCATTGTGATTCATTCCAAGAAACTCTTATTTCTACCATCCCTCGGTTTCATATTATATGCAAAGCAACATTTTTTTGGACTATTGTAACTACTTTACTTTTTCTTCACTACTTTGTTACTTTTAACTCTTATAATAGGTTTGGTCTTCTGGTGATAAGCTTCACTAGCCCTTCTATGTTGAATTTGTTCTTGGACGGTCAAGAAGCTACTCTTCTGCATTTTAACTGGTATTCAAATATGGTTCAAGTTTTTTCGGCCTTACGTTTCACAACACTTTTTTGCACTTTCTTTACATGTTTGTAATGGGTATATTTCTTTGGTTTGGTATACATTTTTTTGGACACATGCATGTATTTTTAAAAGTGGTTACTTTATAGTTCCTGTTACATCTTTTCTGCGTAGTGTTGTAATGTGGATGGAGGAACCCTTAGGACTTTATGTATTTTTATTTCTTTTAGAAGGGATCCTTCTTCCCTCCCTTTTTTTTCCTACCCTTCCTTTTTGATTAACACGTAAGGAGTTACGAGCTGCACTTATATATTTTTAATTAAAGACCAGCTCGTGGCTCCTTACGCGTTAATTAAAAGGAAATTACATAGTTAGGGAGGGAAAGTGGATCCCCATCTAAAAACAAAAAAATACAACAAACCCCTAGGGGTTCCACTCTCCGGGTTCCACATAGGGGTTCCACTCTCCGCAGTACAATGCAACGCAAGGAAACAAACCTAAGGTACATGTAATCATCCAAAATGTATACCAAAAGAAAAAATATACCCAAAAAATTACAGACTGGTATTCAAATATGGTTCTAGTTTTTTCGGCCTTACGTTTCACACCACTTTTTTGCACTTTCTTTACATGTTTATAATGGGTATATTTCTTTGGTTTGGTATACATTTTTTTGGGACACATGCATGTATTTTTAAAAGTGGTTACTTTATAGTTCCTGTTACATCTTTTCTGCGTAGTGTTGTAATGTGGATGGAGGAACCCTTAGGACTTTATGTATTTTTATTTCTTTTAGAAGGGATCCTTCTTCCCTCCCTTTTTTTTCCTACCCTTCCTTTTTGATTAACACGTAAGGAGTTACGAGCTGCACTTATATATTTTTAATTAAAGACCAGCTCGTGGCTCCTTACGCGTTAATTAAAAGGAAATTACATAGTTAGGGAGGAAAAGTGGATCCCCATCTAAAAACAAAAAAATACAACAAACCCCTAGGGGTTCCACTCTCCGCAGTACAATGCAACGCAAGGAAACAAACCTAAGGTACATGTAATCATCCAAAATGTATACCAAAAGAAAAAATATACCCAAAAAATTACACGTACATAAAGTCCCAAAATAACAGTATGCATAAAAACCCATAGTAACAGCGGTGTCTAGAAGCAGGGTCAAACTGACGGCTTGTAGATCCAGTGAAGACCGCAACAATAAGAGCCAAAACATGCAAGCAGTGAGGAAATCCACAAAACTTTTGCATAAACCATCCCTGCCGCTCCAAGCAGTTCCCAGATGTCTGAAATTGAAAGGCAGCATCTCCATACATCTCATGGTAAGGTTATCTACTCCAATACCCATAAATGCGATCCCAGGCATCCAAAAAGAGCAGGCCAAGCAAGATAAAACAATAAAACCAACCTCACGGTCCAAATTCGAAGACAAAATGGGGTGAAAAAGGTTATCAAAATGCAACTCAGAATAAAACATGATGAAATCGAACAGATAAACAGTAAAAGGAACCAATAAAAATGAAGCAGAAATAGCAGAGAGATATAAAATCCCTCTATCTTTTGATATAAGGCACAGTAAGTAAATCCCCATTTAAAAGTATTTGAAGTTGAGGAGGGGGCACCACACCCACAATAATTCATTGGAGATCTTGTTTGGCCAACCAATCAGCAGCAGTGTTACATTCCCTATAGATGAAATTAAATTGCAAAACCAAATTATGCCTTTTAATGAAGCCCTGAAAAATGTTAAACAGGCAAATGACATTCCAGGTAAGGAAGGGGCTCTTATTTAGAATATTTAACATAGCCATAGAATCAGTCTCGATAATTAAAGCATGGCGATGTATGGTCACAACAATATATATATATATATATATATAAGCCACTAATTATAGCATTCCACATGTCCAACCTTCAGGCTTCAACTTATATGCATCCAATTTTGAATTGCATATGCTTGCCGACTTACTCATGTGCAATATATAACAAGGATTGTATTAGCACCCTGTACAGATTGTAATACATGCATCCCATGCAACAGAAAGCCAACTTCAGTAAACTCCAGGGATAATAATTAGATCAAAATACTTCAAGGATCTCAATTTATTCATTTCATCCATTCGAGAGTTAACTTCGACATGCTTCCAAAGGTAACCACAAGATCAATCCACCACAAAAAAAAAAAACTCAACTCATGTAATGCAACCGAGAATTAATTTCAGCAAGATTACAAAGATAACAATTAAATAAAATACATATGTTTCGTATAATCAAGAGTTAACTTCGGAAAGATAACAAGCGGCCTTAAATATTATGTAAAAACAAATAAAACAGCATATCCAAATATTTTAATCTCAAGCCCTCTCAAACTAGCTGAACAATCCTGTGGTATATTTTCTTTTATTTCTTTTAAACCAACTGAAGGGACTTCAAATTCCTGGATCATAATCATTGCTTAAAAGCCTTCATATATATCTATGTTTATAACACCCCCACTCTTCATGTCTTTACACATGTAACATCTAAATTTTACTTTCACGTTTATACAACCTAAATGTTTCATGTCATACCAAAGATGCCACCGTGAAATCAGAGAACATGCACTGGGTAAATAAATTAAAACAGTTACCTCCAAATCTATACAAATTATAGCCAGTATCCACTTACACGCCACCCAATTCATGCATTTAAAACAACTGCTCGATGTAACTTAAAGGGGCAATTGCATGTGTACCACTTAAAACATTGTTATTTACTGAATTTCAAAGCATTTTGACCAAGAAAACAAAGGGAACGATATATATATATATATATATATATA
>NW_018222004.1:410857-420173 GCF_001263595.1 Phalaenopsis equestris
AAAGGAGACTAATGTTGCTCTTTCTTTAAATATATATATTTAAAGAAAGAGTAACATTTGTCTCCTTACATGTTAATCGACAAAAAGTGTTACAAGAAAATGGGGAGAGGATCCCCCGCGACCAAAAACCCAAAAATATTACAATACTCGCTCAAATTATGGTGGTTCCTCATCCATAAGACAAGTCAACGCAAAAAAAAAAATCCCAAAAACAACACACTAATACCAACATCAAAAGTATACCCAACACAAGAGAAATATTCCCAAAAGTCTGTAAGTGTAGCAAAAAAGAAACCAATAACCAAGAGGGTATAATCTTCGACAGTAGAGCTCCCCGTAGCGATGTGGAATAACATATGGAAAATCCCCGAAAGATACCTGCACAAAAAAAGGAGAAACTCCAAGCTAAAAGAGCATCAAAGTGATAAATCGATTAGCCATAAAAAAGTAAAGCTTCAGGCTGAGGTAAATGACAAAAAAGCTAAACAGTTTGGGACCTACCCTACCCTGTCCGAAACCCCAAACACAAACCATGTTGTTGAAATATGAACGATGAAAAGCTTCTTTAAAAGCCCATAACTCATGATATCGCAAGGGGTGATGAGTCCAAAGAACAAGAGCATGAAATAGAAAATAAATCTCCCTAACATCTGCCGATATAGAATGGTTCACAAAATCCAAACCGAAAAAACAAACCAAAGTAGAGATTTTCATGCTTAGTAAATAAAACAGGAAAACCGCAAGACAAGCAATATCAACCATCAACATTCCAAACATAGGGGGCATCCAAAGAGTCACCATTCATCAGGACTTTAAGAGGGGAGGGCAGATCCTTACCAACTATGACATTAGAGTTCGTGGCCCCAAGCTGGGTAGCCCAATTAGCCGCCCTATTACCTTCCCGATGAATAAACTTCCAGTAACAGAGATAGTAGAGGAGAAACGTTTAATATGATTTATATAGTAAGCAATATCCCAAATCACCTGCTTACTAGAATTTAAGATATCAAAGAGTAGCTTAAAATCATTCTCAATCTCAAGATTATACCAATTCAAAGACGACGCAATAGTAACAACCATCAAAATCGCATGAGCTTCAGCTTCCAAAGGAGAAGCAATAGAGGAAGGAGAAGAGAAAAACAAAATGCAGTTACCTTTATCATTTCTCATAACTCCACCAAAACCATAACTAACAGGATTCCAACTCCCATCCATATTATTTTCACCCACCCAATATGAGGCGGACGCCATCTCACTAATACTGGTAGATGTGACAGAGCCGTCCTCCCCGGAGAAAGGTGTACAAGAGAGTCAAAATAGGTAATACCAGAGTAAAAACCATCCTTCATACCACTAAACTTAAAAATTCTAGAAGTAAAAGCTATAATATTGGCGCTATAATATTGGCAAAAATATTAGAGCAAAGAGCCTTGTCATTATCATGCTTTATATTGTTCCGATTCATCCAAAGGAACCAACAAATTATGTAAGGATAGATCTGAAAAAAAATAATTACACCTTCCATCCGGGTTACATAAATAGGTTGTGGAAACTAAGTCTATTGCAGGATACATAGCAGTACTAAACCAATGACCCCCCATCTTCCAGATTTGTAAAGCGAAAGGGCAAGTGAAAAATAAATGCTCCATAGTTTTCTCATCAACATTACACATCACACAACGGGAGTCTAACCTCAGACCCTTGAGCTTAAGAATATCATCGCAAGGGAGTAAGTGATGAAAGATCCTCCAAGCCAAAAAAGACATAGAAGGACAAGGGAGTAAATGATGAATAAGTGATGAAAGATCCTCCAAGCCAAAAAAGACATAGAAGGATTAAGGGCATGATTCCAAATACTATTCCTCCACGGAGTAGTCTAAAAATGATGAGATGAATGATAGACAGTTTTTGAAATAGAACCATTAGAATTCATCTTCAACATGGGGGTGTCAGACTTATGAAGATCAAAAGGAATAGTAGAAATATAGTTAGCAACATCAACCCCCACCAGCTGAGTAAGGATAGGGAGGTTCCAAGAATCATTCATCCAAGTGTCAGAAACAATAAGATCATTGTTGACATCCTCCCGAGGAGAAAACTCCACATGAGACCACAAATTATGCCAAAAGGATAAATTTCTACACCCCAAATCCCAACAAATGAAATCCTTGGCCCATTCTCTCACTTGAAGGAGCCTCTTCCATAACCTGGAATCATCGTTCCTCCACCTAACAGAAGTCGGGTGATAGAGCTTACAATACTTCTCATGTAAATAAATAGCCCATAAAGATTCACCTCTCCGGAAGTTGAGCCAGTGCTTAAATAAACTAATATCAGCAGTGTGATGGATTTGTTTTAAACCCAACCCACAGGCATCAACAGGTTTACAAACCTCCTTCCAAGAGCACCACCGCTTACCCGAGTGACTAGCCGCCCACAAAAAATTATTAAAACACCTTTCAAGAATCTTTTGTGTGTTTTTCTTAATTTGTATGACTTGTAAAACATACAAAGGCATACTCTGCACAATGCTCCTAAGCACAGTAATATGACCCCCAAAGGAGAGAAGCTTACTTTTTCAATCTAACATCTGTTTTCTTATTTTCTCCACAACTTCATCCAATTGAGTCTGTCTAATTCGGCCCATGAGTAAATTAACTCCCAAGTATTTTATAGGGAGAGCCAAAATAGAAAAATGAGTAAAATTAGCCGCCCAAGTAGCAATAGTTTGATTGACAAATTTACCAAAATAAAGATGCTATTTATTAAAATTAAAATAAAGCCCCGAAAGCAATTGAAATTCCTCTAAAATATAATAGATCTTCTTAATAGAGTATTTAGAAGCATTACAGAATAAGACGACATCATCAGCATAGGCTAAACGAGAAATATGCATGTTAGCCTTGTTATCAAAATGAAGCTTAGGCAACTTGGAAAATTTATAATTGATAAGCCGGGAGAAATAGTCAAAAATCTGAATAAAAATAGTTGGCGAAAGCGGGTCTCCTTGCTTAATCCCACAACTAGCATTAAGGAAACCATGGAGCTCATTATTAATAAGAATGCTATACTAATTGGAAATAAGCCAATTATGAATTATATGACAAAAGGAGTAAGAGAACCCTCTAGCTTTAAGAACCCTCAAAATAAAAGTCCAATTAAGAGAGTCGTAAGCTTTGCGAATGTCAAGCTTAGCAATCATATTACCACCCAGGCACTTCTTATCAATATCTAAAAGTAATTCTTGGGCAAGCATAATATTATCGGTAATACCCTGACCTTGCATAAAAGCGGATAGGTTTGGAGAGATAATCGACGCGGGGGGGGAGGTGGCGGCAGGGGGTAGACTAGGTCGGCGACGAGATCGGCTAGACCGGCGACGAGACAAGAGATCGCAAGGGGTCATGATGGGGAGCCTTGCGTGTCAAATAGAAGAACAGGGAGTCGCATCTAGGGCCAACTCATAAAAAAGAAGAACACTCAGGATAGCAGGGTCGGTTTCGCGATTGGGAAGGGGCAAGCAGACCAAGTGAGAGCTTTAGGGAGTTTGGATTTTTTATCGGAGAGAGAGGAAAGAGTTAAATATTATTATTATAATAGTAATATTGTTATTATTGTTATTTATATTATAAGCTCTATTTTGAGCATTTTATCCCAGACACATCATCTTCGTGAAATCAACATCTCCTTTAGGGAAAATCAAGGTTCGAGATGCGCCAACGCAGTCCGTTTCATCATCCGAGATCGTCCCGGCAACCTCGTTGACGGTCGGGTCGAAAAGCGCTTCAAATTTGATTTCTCTCAAAATTTTAGTTTGAGATAAGTTGCTCAATATGGTGAGGATGGTTGTCATGAGAGGTTTAGAAAAGATTTGAAGTGATTTTGATATGATTTGGGAGTTCAATTTGGTGATATTTGGACATTTGGTCAGATTTGGGGATGTTGGGTTAGACTTAGATTTGGGTTGGGCTATAGTTTAGCTAGGGCCCAATTGATGGTTCAATTTGATGTGGGTTTTGTCACAAAGTGTTCTCAACATCAATTGACTTTCAATTTTGGGGTTTGGGTATTCAATTAAGTGATATATGGAGACATTGCCAAATTGGGGCAAAATTGGGGGTTTTGGATTTAGGTTGAAATTGGATTCAAATGTGGGTCAATTGGGTTGAGATTGAGTTTGAATTGAGTTTGTTCATGATGAATTTGGTTTAAAAGTGAAATTGGAGGAAATTGGGATCAAATTGAATTCAATTGAAGGGTTTAAGCAAGTTTTGGGGATAAAAGGCTGAGTTGGGTATTTTGGTGAAATTGAGGTGCCAACCACACTATTTAAGCTATGAACCAATGGAATATCCATTTGGGTCCTCTATGTACTGGTGCTAGCTAAACCCTAACCTAGGGCTAGAGGGTCTAGGAGACCATCTACATGAGTCTCCTAAAGGATCAATGGATCATAGTCAACAATTTTGGGTTTAATGTTGTGAGTGAATGGGGTGAAAGTGAGTGACAGTGAGTTCAAGTGGGTGCAAGTGAGTGAACCAGCTCCAGACCAACATCTAGTGTTAACCCTAAGATCAAGCAGTCCTATGGGAACTCTCTTGAGCTCCCCCATAATGACCCCAGCACCACCTACTAAGTGTTAGAGGTTAGGACCAGCATATGGAACTTCAAGTTAAGCAAAAAAGAGTTTAGAATTTCTAATGGTGAGGGTTCCTTTTCTAGTTCTCTAGGAATATTCAACAGAAAAATCCTATGGCTAGACCCTAGGCTACTAAAGAGGAAAAAACTAAACCTCAACCAAAAGTGAGGTCAACAATGTTTTAACATATTGGTTAATAATTTAAACTTCTTATAATGGATTTGTAGGATCACTTAGATCTGTTATAGATGCTACTGCAGAAAGATCACTAATGTCAAAACCTTTTGATGAAGCATACTCTTTAATAGAAGAAATGGCTACTAATAGTTTTCAATGGCCCTCTGAACGGGTAAATCCTAAGAGAGTGGCTAGTATTCATGACTCTAATGCAATTTCTATTTTAACATCTCAAATTACTGCTATATCAAAAAAGATTGATCAAATTGAAGTAAATATTCTCAAATGCCCCCAGTATTAGAGGAAAATTCACTAGGGCAAATAATTGATACTCAATTATCTTATGAAACTTTGAATGTTATAATTAATTTAAATAACAATCCTTATTCTAATTATTACAACCCTGGATGAAAAAATCACCCTAATTTTGGTTGGAATAATTATAACAATTTGGTGAACCCCTCAAAAAATTTAAATAACCTAGGAAATCCTAATTATAGACCTTATTATCCTCTTGGATTCAACTCTAACCCTAACCCACAAGTTAAGGAAAAGAAGTTTACAATGAAAGAATTAATGTTGAATGTGGGAAATCAAATACAAAATCAAGGGGCTGCTATTATAAATATTGAAAATAGTAACAGACCTTCAAAAAATCTTTTGAGTATTGTGGAAGTTAATCTAAAAGATCAAAATAAAAAGTAAATTAAAGCTATTCAATTACGAAGTGAAAAAGAAGTTGAAACAAGAATCCAAAGAGAAACTGAAGTTGATGAGGAGAAGGAATAGTTTGAAAATGACCACAATGAAAATGAACAAATACAAGTTCCCTTAGAAAAACCATTTCCTCTGTTTCCTCAATGATTAAAGTAGAAGAATAAAGACAAACAATTTACAAATTTTTTGGAAATCGTAAAAAAGTTAACAATAAACATTCCTTTCATTGAGGCATTGGAACAAATGCCAAGTTATGTGAAATTTATGAAAGATATACTAAACAAGAAAAGCAAGTTTGTAGATCATGAGACCGTTGCACTCAGTGAAGAGTGTAGCTCTATTATTCAGAAAAGCTTCCTAAAAAGTTAAAAGATCCTGGCAGTTTTACTATACCTTATGCAATTAGTGAATAGTTTTTTTGGAAAAGTCTTATGTGATTTAGGAGCGAGTGTCAATCTTATGTCTCTATCAATTTTTAAATGTTTAGAATTAGGAGAGTTTTCCCCTACAACTGTAAACCTTTAGTTAGCTTATCGATCAATAACCTATCTTAAAGGGGTTATAGAAGATGTATTAGTAAAAATGAATAAAATTTATTTTTTCTTATAGACTTTATAGTATTAGATATGGAGGAAGATAAAGAGATTCTTATTATTTTGGGGAGACCATTTCTTGCATCAGGGAGAGCTGTGATAGATGTGCAAAAAGGAGAATTAATAGTGAGAGTTAATGATCAAAAAGTGGCATTTAATATTGCAAAAGCTATGAAATATCCTGTAATAGAAAAAGAAAATGAATATTTTAGGATGGAAGTTACTGATTATCTAAGTAATTAGCAATTTAAGAAAGTGATTGAAGAAAAATTAAGGCAAGAAGAATTTTGTTAGAATGAGAATTAAAATATAAGAAGAAGATTTAGATTATATTCAGGACAAATTTGAAACTTTAGATTTGTTGGAAAATGATAATAAAAATATTATTCCTTCAAGTATCAAATCACCTGAATTTGAACTGAAAGTATTACCTGCCCATTTAAAATATGTATTTTTAGGAGATTCATCTACATTTTCTGTTATTATATCTTCTGAGTTAACTGAAACTCAAGAACAAAAATTAATAAAAATGTTGAAAAGATATAAAAAGGCTTTTGGATGAACTTTAGCAGATATTAAAGGAATTAGTCCTTTAATTTTTATGCAAAGAATTCTATTAGATGAACAATACAAACCTAAAGTTGATTCTCAGAGGAGATTAAACACAATAATGAAAGAAGTTGTTTAAAAAAAATTTTAAAATGGTTAGATGCTGGAATTATATATCTTATATCAGACAGTGCTTGGGTGAGCCCAATTTACTGTGTTCCAATGAAAGGAGGAGTGACCATTGAAGTAAATGAGAAAAATAAATTAATTCTAATAAGACAAGTTACTGGTTGGAAAATTTGTATAAACTATATAAAATTAAATATGGCCACCACGAAAGATCACTTTCCCTTACCCTCTCTAGACCAAATGTTGGGTAGATTTGATGGAAACAAATATTATTGCTTTTTAGATGGATATACCAGGTATCATAAAATTCTTGAAAATCAACCTAATACTAAATTGAGAAAAATGTCAATAATTACTCCTGAGGATCAAGAGAAGAAAATATTTACAAGCCTTTATGGAACATTTGCTTTTCGTAGAATGTCTTTTGGACTATGCAATGCACCTGCGACATTTCAAAGATGTATGATGTCAATATTTAGCAATTTGATTGAACATGGAATGGAAGTATTTATAGATGATTTCTCTGTATTGAGGACTTCATTTGAATTATATTTCTTGAAAAAATTCTTGAAATCATATTATTTAGAAAAAATTCTTGAAATCCACCTAATACTAAATTGAGAAAAATGTCAATTTATGGTTGCAGGAGTACTTGGGCATAAAATTTCTGAAAATGGCATGGAAGTAGATCCTGCAAAAGTTCAAGTTATTGAAAAATTACCACCTCCTACTATGGTTAGAGGGGTAAAAAGTTTTCTAGGACATGTTGGTTTCTACAGGCGTTACATAAAAAATTTTTCAAAAATAACTAAGTCATTATGCCAACTTTTAGAAAAAGATACAAAATTTTATTTTAATAAGGAATGCATAAAATCATTTGAATTATTAAAATAAAAATTAATCACTACATCTAAAATAGTCCCACCTGATTGGGAGAAACCATTTGAAATAATGTGTGATGCTAGTGATTATGCTATTGGAGTTGTTTTAGGACAAAGGCCTAACAATGTTTTTAAAATAATATATTATGCGATTAAAATACTAAATGATGTTCAAATTAACTACACTACTACTAAAAGAGAGTTATTAGCTATTGTATATGCCTTTGCTAAATTTAGACCTTACTTGATTGGAACCAAATGTGTAGTGCATACAGATCATTCTGCTATCAAATACTTGATACAAAAGAAGGATGTTAAACCAAGATTAATTAGATGGATACTTCTATTGTAAGAGTTCGATTTTATTGTAGGTAATATAAGCGTAACAAAGTTTTTAAAATAATATATTATGCTATTAAAACACTAAATGATGTTCAAATTAACTACACTACTACTAAAAGAGAGTTATTAGCTATTGTATATGCCTTTGCTAAATTTAGACCTTACTTGATTGGAACCAAATGTGTAGTGCATACAGATCATTCTGCTATCAAATACTTGATACAAAAGAAGGATGTTAAACCAAGATTAATTAGATGGATACTTCTATTGTAAGAGTTCGATTTTATTGTAGGTAATATAAAGAGAAATGATAATCAAATAGTTGATCATTTGTCTAGACTTGAAAAAGAATATTAATTAATTTTGCAAATGAAATTTCAGAAAATTTCCCTGATGAACAATTATATAATATTGATGAAATAAATATAACATGGTATGCTGATATAATAAATTATATTGTAAGTGATATTTTACCACTAGATATTAAGAATCAATAATTAAAAAATATTTATATTTGATTCAAAATTCTATTTTTGGTATGACCCATATTTATATTAAAAAAGAAATAATTATTAGAAGGTGAGTGTCTTATAAAGAAACTCAACAACTAATTGAAAGATGTCATGATTCTGAATTTAGAGGAAATTTTAGAACAAATAAAACTACATATAATATTTTGAAAGTTGGATTTTAATGGTCTACTCTTTTTAGAGATGTTAATGAATATATTAAAACAAGCGATTGATGTCAGCAAGTAGGAAATATTTCTAAAATAAATGAAATGGATCTAAATTACACATTGGAAGT
This sequence comes from Phalaenopsis equestris, assembly GCF_001263595.1. NCBI lineage: Eukaryota > Viridiplantae > Streptophyta > Magnoliopsida > Asparagales > Orchidaceae > Phalaenopsis > Phalaenopsis equestris. Next base: position 419,692 of record NW_018222004.1, read on the forward strand.
TGAATTTTTTTATGTGTGGGGATTAGATTTTATGGGACCATTTATGCCTTCATTTAGAAATTTATATATAATACTTGTTGTTAATTATATGTCCAAATGGATTGAAGCTATTGTTGTACCTAAATGTGATGCTCGGAGTGTTTCTAAATTTTTAAATAAAAATATTTTTACAAGATATGGAATGTCGAGAGTAATTATTACAGATGGAAGTTCCCATTTTAGGAATAAGAGAATCAAGAAATTGATTAAAAAACATAATATTATGCATAGATTCTCTATTGCTTATCATCCTCAGACCAGCGGTCTAGAAGAAATATCAAATCATAAAATAAAATGAATTTTAGAAAAAGCTATAAATTCTTATAAATTGGATTAGTCTGCTATATTAGATATTGCATTATGCGCAAACAGAACTGCTTATTAGACTCCTATAAGAATGTCCCCATGTAGACTTATTTTTTTAAAAATATGTCACTTACCAG
>NW_018222005.1:0-2013 GCF_001263595.1 Phalaenopsis equestris
TCTCCCTATCTTCATTCTCTCAATCCAACGAGACACGGCGTGTGTGTGGAGAGAGGGATTGGAAGATAACTCCCTCTCTCTTTCTCAACTATCAACCTATCGCCATCTCCTCTCTTCTCTCTTTTATGCTCTTGCTGCCTCTCCCACCTTCCCTCACTCATTTCCTCTTTCTCCCCTATCTTGGTCCATTACTTTATCTTGCTCCCTTTAAATTAGAGATAAAGAGAGAGAAAGAAGTAAGAAAGAAAGTGGGGAGGTTGAAAAGGATATAGATACACTGCGAGTGTGAGAGGAGAGAGAGTGAGAGAGAAAGAGGGTGAGGGTGAGAGTTTTGAACGGAGGCTAAAAGTGAGTGAAGGATGGGGAGATAGATAATGAGAGGGAGTTACAGGGATGTAGGGGAAATTAGGGGAGAAGATAATGAGAGAGAGATAAAGAAAGAGAGGGAAAGAATAGTGTTAGAGAGGGTAGGGTAGGGAGAGATAAATATGAGAGAGAGAGGGAGATAGAGCAAGATGAAGAAGCACAGATAGAACATAAAAGATTAAAAAGACTGAACAAGAAAGCGAGACAGTAAGTAAGAAAGGATGGTTGAGAGAGAGATAAACTGAACAAGAAAGCGAGTAAAAGAGTGTAAATGGAATCAGAGAAGTTAGTGAGTGAGATTAGTGAGTGAGAGAGAGAGAGAGAGCAAGTGAGGGACTAAGAGAGAGAAAGAGAGGGATAGAAATAATATGAGAAAGGGAAATAGGTATCGAGCAAGAGAGAGTGGACGACAGTAAGAGGAACAAAAGATAAATAAAGGGAGACAGAGAGTGATGTAGAGAGGGAAAGATAGAGTAAGAGAGAAAGAAAGAGAGACATAGGGAGATAGAGAGGAGTGTGAGGGAGATATAGTGAGAGAGAAAGTGAGAGAGAGAGAGATAAGAGAAAATAAGATAAGAGAGAGCTATAGAGAGGTAGAGAGTGAAGGAAGAGAGAGAGATAAAGAAAGAGTAAGGGGAGAGTGAGAGAGAACAATGGAGAGAGATGGATAGAGTTAGAGAGAGTGAGATAGAAGACAAGGAAGGTGGTTGAGATAGAGAGAGGATGAGAAAGAAGGAGATGGATGGAATGAGAGATGGAGAGAGAGAAGGAAGGGAGAAAGAAGGGGAGAGAGGAGGAGGGATAAAGAGAGGGAGAGAGAGGGATGGAAAGAGGGAGAGAGAGCGATGAAGGGGTGGAGAGGGAGAGCATGAGGCAGAGAAGTGAATTAGAAGAGAGATATAGAAAGAAAGAGTGAGGGAGGGAGAGAGAGTGAGAGAGATGCAAAGCTAGAGAGAGATGCAAAGCTAGAGAAAGTGAGAGAGAAAGAGTGAGAGAGATTATAAGGGAGAATTGCTGATATAGAGACTGCGTAAGATAGAGAATAAGAGAGATAAGGAAGGAGGAGAGATAAAGTGAGAGAAAAAAATGATAGTGAGAGAAGAATTTTTTAGAGAGAGAAAGTAAGAGAAGAAGAGAGAGAAATTTAAAGAGAAATGTGTGAGAGTGTTAGAGTGAGAGACAGTTAGAGCACATGAGAGAGAGAATGAGAGAGTTAAAGTGGGAGAGGGAGAAGGAGAGAAATAAAGAGAGAGAGGGGGGGATAAATAGAGAAGAGGGAGAGAATGAAAGTCTCCCTCTCAAAATCTTAATAACTCTCTTATTCCACTAATCTAGTTAAGTCAGTGGAGCAGAAAGCAAGTGTTTGTTTGTGTGAAAGAGAAGGGGGAGATAAGTCGAGAGAGAGAGAGAGATTTGAAGTGAGTGGAGCGAAAGAGCAAGAGTGATAAAGTGAGAGAATAAGAAGAGACAGAAGTGTGGAAGGATAGAGCATGTGTGAGAGTGAGAGGGAGAGGGAGACAGAGAGGTAGGGGAAGAGGGATAAAAAGTAGAAAAAGACAGATATAAATAGATAGCGGGAGAGAGAAGAGAGATGGTATGAGAGCAAGAAGTGTAGAGAGAAGAGGTAGAGGGTATGAGAGAGAGGGA
>NW_018222005.1:2493-6021 GCF_001263595.1 Phalaenopsis equestris
TAGAGCGAGTGGTAGATTGAGCTTTGTTAGAGCGAGTGGTAGATTGAGCTTTGTTGTTGTTCTCTATGCACTCTCTTTTTCTTTATATTCCATCTCTCCCTCTGTCTTATATTCCTAATTTTTCCTTGCACTTTTTCCCATATTTCTCTCTCTCTCTCAATCTCTCTCACTCACTCTCTCTTTACAGAGATAGTGAGATAGATCGAGAGAGAAATAAAAGATAGTAAGAGAAGTGAGAGTCAAGGAAGTGGGAGAGGGAGAAAGGGAGGAACGGAGAGTTAGAGAGATTGTAAGGATAGAGAGAGAAGGAATAACCTCACTCATTCCCACTCTCTTTATTTCTTTATCTCACTGTCTCTCTTTGCATCTCTCTATTCTTTTCTCTCACTCTCCCTCCCTAACTCTTACCATTCATCTCTCTCATACTAACAACCTCACTCTCTCCAACTCTCTTTCTTTCTTTTTCTCCTCCCTTTCTTTCTACAGTCTCCTTTATCTCTCACCCTCTCTCTCTTTAACTCTTTCTCCCCATTTCTATTTTTCCTTATTAACCAATTTTTTTTGCCTGACCCATTATTCTCTCTCATAGAGCGGGATTGAAAGGGAGCGCATGAATAAATTTTTTAATAAATATTCCATATTTAACTCCATTCATAAAATCATTTAATTTTCTATGAGTTGCAGTATCAATAAAAGTTTGTCTTACTGCTCATATATTAAGGTATGAATATACCAAAAAGAATAGAGAGATAAAGATGGGAGAGAGAGAGAGGAAAAATATAGATTAGAAGAGAAAAAGATGGGAGAGAAAGAAAAGATCAAGTGAAAGAGCAATAATGAGAGGGAGAGAATGTGTGAGAAATAAAAGAGAGAGAGAGAGAGAGTAAAAAAGAGAAAGCAAGAAGTGAGAGGAAGAGGGAGCAAGTGTGTGTGCGGGAGAGAGAGGCAAGAGTGAATGAGTAAGTGAGAGAGAGAAGTGGAGAACAAAAGATGGATCAAGTGAATGAGAGGGAGAGAGAGGAAGAGGGAGCCAGTGTTTGTGTGCGAAAGAGGGAGAAGAGAGCGAGAAACGAGAGAGAAAAATTGGAAGTGAGAGGAATGAGAGAGCAAGAGTGATAGAATATGGAGAGAGAGAAATGTCGAAGAAAGAGAGTGTGTGTTAGAGAGATAGAGGCAGAGGGAAAGGGAGAGGTAGAGGGAGGGAGAGGAGGGATGAAGGAGAGGAAGGAATATATAGAATGAGAGAGAAAGAAAAAGAGAGAGGGTGTGAAAGAAGGAGAGTTAAACAGAAATGGTAGAGGACATGAGAGAGAGGGAGGGAGGGTGGTAGTTAGAGAGAAAGAAGGATAGAGACAGGCGAGAGAGAGAGAAAAGAAGAGATAGAGTGAAGGATTAGAAAAGAGTTGAAAGGGTGTAGAAACGAGGGAGGGATGCATTGGGAGTGGGAGAGAGACTCGATGAGAGTAGGAGGGGGAGGGAGAGAGCGAAAGAATAGAGAACAAGTGAGGGACCAAAGAGATATATAGAGAGGGGGAGAGAAATAGAAGAGTGATAGAGAGACAATAATCAAGGGAGAGTAATAGAAGGAGGGAACATGAGTGAGCGAGGGAATGAGAGAGCGAAGATAGCAAGAAGTGAGAGAGAGAGAGAGAAAAATAAGTGAGTGAGGGAGGATGATAGCAAGAGAATGAGAAAAGAGAGAGGAGATAAAGTGAGCAATTAGTGATATAGAGAGAGAAGAAGATGGATCCTTGATGTTACTCTCCAAGCACTCCCTTTTCTTTCTATCCTTTCTCCCACTCTCTCTTATATTTTTAATATGTCATTACTCTCTTTTCCTGTCATACTATCTCCCTTTCTTTCACTCACCCCTCTCTCACCCACTCACTCTCTCTTTACCCCTCTCTCTAACTCCTAGTTTATTCACTTTTATTCCTTCTCTCATCCTCACTCCCTCTCTCTTCTCTCTATCTCACCTCCTCTCTGGTTCCTCCATCTATCACTCTCTGATAGTCTCTCTTACGCCACTCACTCTTCTCTCTCTTTCTAGCACTCTCTTTTTCTCTCAAGCTCCCTCTCCCATCCTATATCTCTCTTTCCTCTCTTCTCTAATCTCCCTCTCCCTCCCCTCTCTCTCATTATCTCTCTCTCACTGTCTACCACTTCCACTCTCTTGCTCTCTCATTCCCCTCCCTCTTTCCCCATCTCTCTCTATCTCTCTCTATCCCTTTCTCTCCCTCTTGGTATCAACTTCTCCTCTCTCTTTTCTTCTTCTTTACTTTTCACTCTCTTATCTCTTTCTCTCTTACTCACACACCTCCCCTCCTTTCTTGCTCATTATCTCACACTCATTTTCTCACTCTTGTCTCCAATTTTCTATATCTTGCTCTTTTCCTTCATTCTCCCTAACCCCTCTCTCTTCTTCTCTCCTTTTTCTTCTTCTCTACCTCACTATCTCTAACTAACAATTTTTTCTGTCATCTTTCTCACTTTTTTCTCCCACAGTTGTCTTTTTACTTTTCTCCTGCACTCTTCTCTCTATAGCTCATTTTCTATCTCACTTTCTCTCTCTCTCTCTCTATCTCTCTACCACTCTACTTCCCCCTCCCTCCCTCCATTTCTCTCTTTTTAGCTTCCTCTCCATCCCTCCCTTATTCTCTCTTTTTAACACTACCTCCTTCCCTCCCTCTCTAACACTTTCTAACACTCATCATCTCAATCCCCCTCTCTCACTCTATGTCTTATGCTCTCATCACCTCTTATTTTCTCTCTCGATCATTCTTTCTCTTGCTCTTAACTTACTCTTTGAACTTTTCTCGTGTTCTTCCCTCTCTCATTCTATCACTCTCCAACATTAACTCTCTCAAATTCCAACTCTCTCACTCTCTATTCTGTTACTTTATCTCACCAAACAAATTTTATTTTTACCCCACCCTCTCTCACTCTCTTTATCTCTCTCTCTCTCACACCCCACCCCTTTGAATGTCTATCTGTCTATCCTTCTCGCTTTTACTTTATCTCCCACACATTTTGCTATTTCTCTCTTTTTCTCTCTCTCCCCTATCTCTCTCACTTTTTCCCTCTCTCTCCCTTTTTCCCTCCCCTATCCCTCCCTCTCTCCCTCCCTCTCACTCTCCTCGCTCTTTTACCCTATATTACTTTCTTTATCTCTCTCTCAACTTTCTCCCCCCTTCTCGTCACCTTCCATCCCACTATTTCTCTCTCAATCCCTCTCTCCCTTTCCATTCTCACTCTTTCTCTTCCATTCTCTTATGCAATCTCTCTACCCTTCCTCCCTAACCATCCATCTCTCCCTCTCTCTCTTTCTCTCTCTCATTTCTCTCTCACACTCTCATTTTAACTCCCTCCCTCTAACTCCCGATCTTTTCCTTTACTCTCTCTCTCTTTCTCTTATTATTCTATCTCACTCCATATCCCTCCCTCCCTCCCTCTCTCCCTGCCCCTCTCTTACTCTCTTTCCTCTTTTTCTCTCACTATCCCCCTCTCTCTATTTCTCCTCACTCCCCC
>NW_018222005.1:6084-8045 GCF_001263595.1 Phalaenopsis equestris
CCTCACTTTCTCCATCTCTCTCGTGCCTTCAACCTCACTCTCCCTTTATCTTTCTCTCTCTCTTTACTTAGAGAGATAAAAGGAGAGATTATGAGAGGTAAGGAGGGTGAAGAGAGACAAGAGAAAAATAGGTGGCGGAGAGTGATGATGTGAGAGAAAAAAATATCAAGAAAAAAATCAAAGAAGAGAGCGTGAGAGATGATGAGAGAGAAAAGAGTGTGTGAGAGATTAGGAGAGAGTGTGTGAGAGAGAGAGAGAGAGAGAGCAAGAGCAAAAGAGGGAAGAGAAAGTTGCATCCAACTACTTTATGCCACCTGAGCATTCCAGCGCACTAAGATTTTTTTTATTTTTGTTTTTAGAGAGTAGAGATTAAGAGAGACAAAAGTGAGAAAAAAATGGAGGTAATGTTAAAAAGAGTGAGAGAAAGAGAGTGAGGGAGAGAGAGGAGATGGGAGTAAGGGAAGAAGAAAAAGAGAAAGAGAAAAGAGAGAAGGAGGTAGAGTAATAAAAAGAGTTAGTGAGTGAGCGAATGAAAGAGGAAGAGAGCATGAGCTATGAAGAGCGAGAGAAGAGAAGTTAGGGAGAGAGAGCCTTGGGAGAGAAGGGGGTAAGTGAGTGAGTGAAAAAAAGAGAAGAAGAGAAGAAAGAAGGAGATACAGAGGGAGTGAGAGAGGGAAGCTAAGAGAGAAAATGCGATAGAGAAGAGAGGGAGCGGGAGAGATTAAGAGAGAGGAGAGACATAGAGAGAGTGAGTGCGATAAAAAGAGCGTGAGAGTAGAGTGAGTTCTACAATGAGAGAAATAAAGTGCAACATAGTGGGGGAGAGCGTGGGAGATAGAGAGAGAATGACAAATTTATATATGTGTGGAGAGAATGGTTAATATTTTAAGAGAGAGATATACCGACAAAACAGAAGGCATGAAAGAGAATGAGAGTGAGGGAGACAGAAGGGAGAAGTGAGAGAGGTAGGGAGGGAGTTTAGGAGGGAGAATTATAGTAAGATAGACATAGACAGATTGAGTGAGAAAGTGTGTGTTAAAAAGAGAAGAGAAAAATGGACAATGTAAGTCTGAGAGAGAGGGTGAGGAAGATAAAGTAAGAGAGATGGAGCGAGAGAGAGAGCTTTAGGGAGGGTGGGATGGAGCAAGAATGAAAAAGCAAGAGAGAGGGAGAGTGTGTGTGTGAGAAAGTGTGTGAGAGAGGGAGAGAGAAAAAATAAAGCATAAGATAGGGAGAGTGATAGAGGGAGTGAGGTTAAGAGACTGAAAGGGAGGAGAGTGTGAGGGATGGAGAGACAAAGAAAGAGGGAGCTCAAGAGAGGGATTGAGAGAGGGTGGGAGAGGGACAAAAAGAGTAAAGGAAAGGATGTTGGTGGGAGAGAGAGCATGAGAATGAGTGTGGGAGAGGAATAGATGCTGAGTGGAAGATGGTGAAAGAGAAAAGGATGGAGAGAGAGAGAGATATGTGGAGCGAGAAAGGGGGGAGAGACAAAAAAAGAAATCTAAAGTGAGTGAGAGGCAAAAATGGTTTATGATAGATAGAAGGAGATGTGAGAGGGGCATGAGAGAGAAATATTCCCCCTCCCTTTTCTCATTCTCTCTCCTGCACCTAAACTTTCTTTTCTCTCTCTATTCTTTTTCTATCTCTCCTTCTCTCTCTCTCCATCTCTCTATTCCATTCTCTCACTCTCCCTACCTCACTCTTACTCTTCATCTCTCTCATACTAACAACCTCACTCACTCTCACTTGCTTTCTCCTTTTTTCCGCCTCTCTTCCACTATTTCTTTTATCTCTATCTCTCTCATTATCTCTTTCTCCCCATTTCTAGCTCTCACATAATAGAGGTAGGAAGGGATATGGAGATAGTGAGATGATTGAGAGAGAATTAAAAGATAGTAAGAGAAGTGAGAGTCAAGGAAGTGGGAGAGGGAGAAGGGGAGGAAGGGAGAGTCAGAGAGAGT
>NW_018222005.1:8676-11880 GCF_001263595.1 Phalaenopsis equestris
TCTGAGAGAGAACATAGAGAGGGATAGAAGAGCAAAGAGGTCAAGAGATAAAAGTGGATAGACAGCAAAACTCTTTCTCCTCATTTCTACCTCTCATTCTCCTCCCTTTCTTTCCACTGTCCCTCCCTCCCTCCCTCTCTCTCTCCCTCTCTCAATCATCTCTGTCTCTCGCTCTCACCTCTCTCTAAAGCTCTCTCTAGAACTTTTTCTCTGGTCCTCTATCTCTCATCTCTCTCTAGTGATGGAGCAAGAGTGAAAGAGGTAAAGAGCAAGGCTAGAGAGGAAGCATGAGATAGAATGCGAGAGTGAAAGAAAGTGAGAGAGAAAGAAGAGAAACTGAAATTGGGAGAGAAGAGTAATATTTCTTAATAATTTTGGTGAAGAGAAGAGAGTCATGGAGAGAGTGAGAGAGAAGAGAGATAGAGAGAGGAGAGAAATAAAAGAGAAAAAAGAATGAGAGATTACAAGAAAGAGAAAGAGAACAATAAGATAGATTAGAGAGCGAGAGGGAGATGGAGAGCAAGAATAGGAAGTGAGTGAGGGAGGTAGAGTGGTAGTGAGAGAATAATGTAGAATAATGTGAGAGAGAGAGAGAGAGAAAGAGGAAGATTAAGAAGGAGAAGAAGAGCGATAGAGAATGAGAAAGAGACGAGGAGAGAATAGGAGTGAAGAGAATGGGAGATTAATCTCACTAACCTCCTTCCCTGGGAGATAAAGTGCATGAGACTACTACAATGTGAAAGAGGAGAGAAAGCTAGATAGAGACGAGAAAAGGGGGGATAAAAAAGCTTTCTTTTATTAGAAGAGGAGAGAGTGCACGAGAGGTTTAGAGTTGGAGAGAGATGAGATAGAGCAAAAAGGGAGAGAGAGCTTTCTATCTCTCTTACCTCTCTCCTTCTATCTCTCCCCCATCTCTCACTCACCGCTCTTATTTTTTCTCTTGACATATGTCTCTATCTCTTTCTTCCTCCCTCCCAGCCCAGAGAGAGAGAAAAATAAAGAGCTCTTCCTCTTCTTTGATCCTCCTCTCACTCTCTCTCATTCTCTGATGCTTTCCCTTTTCTCTCACATTATCTCAATCTCTCTTATTTTCTTTCTCTCATTCTCTCTCATTGTCACTTTTTCACTAAGTGAGAGTGAGAGAAAGGTAATGGGATGGACATAGTGGAAGGGACTGGTATTGAGAGAGATTGGTGGAGAGAAGATGAGCGACGAAAAGAGTGATGTATCTCTTCTCTTCTTATCTCTCCTCTCGCTCACTATGACTCTCCCTTCCTCCTATGCTCATTTCTTCCCCTCTTTCTCTCCACACCCCCTTAAATCTCTCTCCCTCGCAAACTCTCCCTCCCTATGAGATAGAAAGAGAAGATATGAGAGAAAAAACTTACCCTCTCATACTCTAAATCTTGCTTTCCCCCTTTTCCCTCTCAGTTTCTTTCTTCATACTATTTTTTTGCTCTTGTTCTCTGATCTTTTTATCTCTATCTGTCATCTGTACTACGTCTCTCTCTCTCTCATTTTCTCCCTTTATCACTCTATTTTTTTTTCTCTGACTCAATCCTCTTAAGAGATAGGGAGTGTGAGAGAGATAGGGGGAGATAGAAAACAGATAGAGAGGGAGAGGGAGAGAGATAGTGAGAGAGGAAGAGAGAGAAGGAGAGAGGGAGAGAGAGGGAGGGAGGGATAAACATACAGAGGGATAGCTAGAGAGAGCTAAAGAGATAGAGCTAGAGTGAGGCACTTACTATGGAAAAAGATGGAGGCATACTCTCCCTATCTCCATACCTCCCTCCAACCCTCTCTTGTCTCCTCTTCTTTTTCTCTCTCATTTTTTATTTCTTTCTTCCTCTCTCACTCACACACTCTTTTTGTCTCTATATCTCTTTTTCTTTCTCTCTGAGAGATAGAGAGAGGGAGGGACAAAATGGGAGAGAGAGATGGAGATCTAGAGAAAAAAAATCAAGAAACATCAAGCAAGTGTGATAAGGGTGTAAGTGATTGGAAAAGAGAGACTACATGAGAGGGTTAGAGAAGGAGAGAGTTAAAGTGATAGAGAAGGAGAGAGTAGATGGATAATATAAGCATCTCTCTCCATTTCTCTCTCTCTCTCTCTCTCTCTCTCACGGACTCTGTCTTACTCTATCTCTCTTTCTCTCATTTCTCACCTCTCTTCTCTTTTCTCACTCCAACTCTCTCACAATCTCTTTTGTAATCTCTAATTATCTCTCTTTTCTATCTCTTTTATCACTTCTCCTCTCTCACCCTCTCATCTTTATCTCTCTAATGATGGCGAGAGAGAGAGAGAAGAAGGGAGAGCAATAGTGATGAAGAGAGAGAAAGAGTAAAGATGAGAGTTGATGCTCCCCCTCTCGCAATCCCATTTCATCCCTCTATCTCACTCTTAATCTCTTTAGCTCCCTCACCAAAAGAGAAAGTGATAGTGAGGGAGAGAGAGAGAATAGATAGACAGAGGAGGTAGAGAGAGAAGTTTGGAAGGAGGGAGAGAGGGAGAGAGATAGATGGTTGATGAGAGAACAAGAGGAAAAACATAGAGAGAGTGTATGTGAAAAGAAAGTGGGAGAGTTAAAAAGTGAAGAAAGAGATGAGAGCTTTAAGGAGATGAAGGGTAAGAGATAGCGAGAGTGAGAGAGCAAGAGATAAAAAGAGAGAGAGGGAGAGTGAGAGAAGAGGAAGAGCTATAGAGATTGCAGGAGGGGAGAGGAAGAGGCAAAGAGGGATAAGGAAGAACAAAGAGGGGGTGAGAGAGAACATGACATGAAGAAAGAGATAGTGAGAGGTGAGATGGAGAAAAATATGAGAGAAAGATAGAGGGAGAGTAGTTATGTAGATAGGGAAAGAGAGAGTGAGGCTTATGGAGGGAGGAAGGAGGGACAAAAAAATAGGAGATTAAGTGAGAGAGAAAGACAGAGAGAGAGGGAGTGTGTAAGAGAGAGAACGATAAAGTAGGAGGCATTGATAGGTAGGAAGAGACAAGGAGGAATAGGGAGAAAGAAAGGGAGTGGTAGGGGAGAGAGAAACAAGAGAGTGTAGAAGAAAATTGTGAGAGATAGAGAGAGAGGGATGGTTAGAACTAGAGAGAGATAGAAATCAAGATAGTTGGCGAGATAGAAAGATGAGAATGTGAGAAGAAGAGAGATGGTGATATAAAAATAGATGGAGGGTGAGAGATAGCAAGAAAGAGAG
>NW_018222005.1:12796-14250 GCF_001263595.1 Phalaenopsis equestris
CGGTGAGAGAGGGAATGAGGGAGGGACAAACAGAGCATCAGGGGAAAAGGATGAGAGAAAGAGGTAAGGAGAGTTGGTGTTAGAGAGATAAGTAGAAAGAGAGAAGAGGGAGACTGTGAGAGAGGAGGGAGAGAGCAAGAGTTAGAAAGTGACAAAAGAGGGAGAGAGTCAAAGAATGAGAGTTAGTGAGAGAGTAAAGAGGTTGAGAGAAAAAGATAGAGCTTGAGAGATAGAGAGGGAGAGAGAGAGTAGAGATAATGAAGAAGGAGAAAGAAAGAGAGCAAGCAAGAGAGAAAGATAGTGAGAGAGAAGAAGTGACTAAGAGAGCGAGAGATAGAGAACAAGAGAGTGAGAGAGAGAGAGAAGAGAATGATATAGCAAGCAAGAGACAGAATATAAGAGATACAAAAAAATATGAGAGAACATAAAGATAGATAATACAAGAGAGAGGGAGAGGGAGAAATAGAGAGTGAGAGAAATCAGAAGAGAGTGTGAGAGATAGATATAGATAGAGTGAGTGAGGGGTAGAGAGGGAAAAAGAGAGAGAGAGAGAGAGAGAGAGAGAGAGAAAGAAAGTGAGGGAGGAAGAGGGAATGAGGGAGGGAGAGAGAGCCTTAGGGAGAGAGAATAAAAGAAATGTAGAGGTAAGGAGAGTCTGGAGATTAGAAACAATAAAGAACAAGAGAGAAAGGAAGAGTGTGAAAATAAATAGAGAGAGAAATGAGGGAGAGTGCAAGAGTTAGAGTGGGAGAGAGATTTTCCTTCATTCACATCTTATATTTATATATCTTAGTCGGGAGAGTTTGAATGGGTGAGAGATCGAGGGTTGTGAGAGAGGGAGGTGGATAGAGTGAGTAAGAGAGGGAGGGGCGAGAGAGAGAAAGTGAAAGATAGAGAAGAGAAGAGAGATCACATCCTCTTCTTTCCTTATCTTCCTTCCCTCCCACTTCTCTCTCTCATTTTCCCTCCATCAATCCATGTACCTCTCCTTACTTTACTCTCTCTTCAGGGAGATAAAGATAATGAGAGAGTGTGTGTGGGAGAAACATAAGGATTGAGAATGAGAGTATGAGAGAAGAGGGAAAGTGACAAAGTGTGGGAGAGAGTGAGTGGAGAATTGAAGGAGAAGGATAGCTATTTCTCTCAATCACTCACATGCACACTCTTCTTTCCTTCTTTCAACTCTACTTATCCTCTCCCATCTCTCTCTAAGTCTCTCAATTACTCTGTCTCTCTCTCACCCTTCTCTTACTATAAATCTATCCCATACTAACTCTCTCACAATCTTGCTCTCTGCCCACACTCTCTCACATACACACACTCTCTCTTACTTTCTCTCTCACCCTCCCTCCCTCTTTTCTCTCTCTCCCCCTTTCTGCTTTCTATTTCCCTTTCCCAAACTCTTTTTCTCTCTCACTCTATCTCTCTACCTCTAGCTCTATCTCTCTCTTAGC
>NW_018222006.1:0-5203 GCF_001263595.1 Phalaenopsis equestris
TGGGGATCGAACAAATAAACTAAGAAAAATTTAACATCCGTTTGGTCTGTGAAACCGTTTTATTTTCAAACAGTTTCCCTATTTAATATGAACAATTAAATAGGGTTTATATTAAGTTAGGTTTGGAAATGCTTCCTATAAGGGCAAGCCCCAATAGTTAATTACATCTTAAATGACCAAAGTCACCTAGGAAAACTCTCGATAAAAATCAAGAAAAATTATCTTCCAGGATTTCAAAAGGATAGGACTTTTCAACGAGATCAGACACAGAGTTGTGAAATGGGATTGGCTCAAGTTTGGAGCATTTTGTTGTTTGAATCCAAAGGAGGAAGAATTATGGGATCACATGGATCCGGAGGAGAGCTTTAGTGACATCCCAAGCTATCCTATTATTTGGCTTCAGCTTTGAGGAGATGTTATTTAAGTATTTCATCCTGTAAATTTTATTTGTTAGGGCTTACATTTGTGTGAAACGATCATACAAGTAGTCTGGAAGATGTGAGGATTTAGGTCGTGACGGACGACAACCTCATAATCCTAAAGCAAGTTAGGGCTTAGATTGCACAGCATAACTATGCAAAGGCCTAAAGATGAGTAGGATTTATGTTGCACTAGGTAGACAACCTCGAAATCCAATGACATGTTATTTAATTCTAAGGAATGAATGGTTTAGCTGGTGTAGACATGTTCTGCTGTTGAAGATGGTTGTGCTGCCGACCGCGCTAGCTCCAAGCTCCTTGTCGTGACAAGTTTAAGTTTTTTAGGGTGTCAAGTTATGATGTCAAATCAGATGGCCCAATGGTTAAAGGTCTTTAAATGTTATGGAGGATGTCAAAGTTGATTTGAGTGACACTGGGAAGGATCCTACAATTCCCTCATTCCGGCACCACTATTTTCTATTGGATTCACTTAGTTCAAATGAATTAACTAACTCAACTTAATGAGTTCCATAATTTCATTTAGACCATGGAAAGCCTTGTTAATAACCATAGGTTTCCTCCTTTGAGGGATTCCCGATCTTCCGATTGAGACGTCTTAATTTAGTTGTAGTTGTTGTTTTGTGTGATGTTTGTGATTAAATATTGAGTTGTTTTATATTTTGAATGTTGTCGCGGTGAATTTTATCTTGGTTGATTTTAATTTTTGTTTTGCTTTTAGTTTTGTAGCTATCCTGACAATTTTAGTTTTCATGCAGGGTTACATCGTTGTTTAGCACGCAAGTTTGTGTTTTGTTTATACATGCAGGTATGTAAGCACAATGTGGAAAGCTTAAGAAAAGACAATGTTGTAAACTATCAAAGCGTACCTGGCAAGTCTTCTTGTTCCACCACTTGAAAGTCAAAATGCATGTTAGGGCATTTTATGTAAAGAGGAAAAAGTAAGGTTTTAGCGACCTACCTAAACCTAGGTCATATCTTGGTGAGTCCCTATTAATTTAATTAAGGATGATTTTTGTTAAGCAAAACATACTAAGTCTAGTAGACCTCCGAGGTATCAAACAGGTCTAGAGAAAGAAGCATGTTCATGCTTCCCTCTCACCGTCTGATGAAAAGTCTCGAGCTTATTTAAACTTATTATGTTACTCATTAACCCATCCTATAAATACTTCTAATGCTCGGTGAATTTTGATGTTTCAATTATCCCTATTAGTAAGGTAATTATCACTCATCATTTAATTTGTAAATTATGTGGGTGAAGACCCTTAAAAGAGGTAAGCTACTGTCATCAAGGCGCTCAGCCAAGTTTTTAATTTGGGTTTGTAGTGTTTTAAAGATGTTAAATTTTAATTATGTTCACTTTTATAATCCTCATTTAATCATATTTGATTTAGCTTAGGTAACAACTAAGCCCATTCCCATAAGGTTTTGGTGGATGTCTTAGTATATATTTTGCAAATCATTGAATTTAAGCGATGATAATACATTTTTGAAATTCGTTTGAACATCAAATAGGGGTATTTGATTAGTGAGTTATTAACACCCAAAACTATACCCCTAAGTCTAGGACCATTTATTTGACTAGACTTCAAAATTTTAATAATTTAAGGAAATTACAAATTTATCTTTTAATGAACAAAAGTGATATTGATTTCTACCAATTAATCCCTTTATGTTTCAATCATCCAAATATGCTAATTAGGATCAAAGGTTACCCATTTCCCTTACATTTCCCATTCTGGAATTAAGCCTAAATATTAACTAAGGCTAAATTTTCAAAATTACATTTTTGACCCTAAGGCTCCATCACTTCATAATTTATCAAATTTAATCCAAATGACTTTGGAGTTTTCATCCCACCTAACTCATGGGTCAATTAAGACATAAGAGCACTAAATGTTATTTTTCAAAATTTAATTTAATTTACATATTTATTTTAATGTAAAAATATAATTTTTCAACGAAAATTCTATAACAAGACAAAGGCAAATCCAAATCCCTTGAAGTTTTTACTGGAGATAGACTTGGACCAGGGAAGCATTGGGACCAAATTTCAAGATTTATTGAATTATATTTGAATTTTAAGAAATATTTTAAGTTCTGGAGTATTTATTAATTATAAATATTTTAAGCGTGGAAAATAATTTTATATTTTTATTAAATCTCTCTAATTTCAAGGGACGTAAAGAAACAAATTTCACATTTTTTTTATTTTTCTTTGAATTTTTAGAATTATTTTAGTGAAAATCCACTTTTAGCCATTAAAATTATTCTATGCTTCAAAATTCAAAATCTTCACTTAGAAAATTTGAAAAAGTATTTCAATTTTTCCTAAGTGCTTAGAAAACAATTTAGAACATTTCCATTAATTTTATTACTTTTGTGATTTATCATTTTTTAATTATATAAATATTAAAAATAGGCTTGAAAATGAAAATTTTATTTTAATTTTAAATTTATATTTAGAAAATTTCTCTGATCATAGAGAACTCCAAAAACCAATTTTTATAATTCTTTAAAGTTATATTTTAATTATTGAAAAATATTTTAGTACCAAAAATGTCATTTAACTTGAAAAATCAATTTGAGTTATTAAATAAGCTCCAAATATTATGAAATTTTTATGGGGAGTTCTCTTAACATTGAATCTTAGTGGAGATTAAAAATCAAGTCATTTAGATATTTGTGTTACCCAAAATTAATTTTCTTTATTTTTTAGAGTTGGTGGAAATTAGGTGCATTCTTAATGACTTATCCCATGAAATATTTTCCAAATGGCTAGTCATAGCAAACCTTTAAAAATTTGCTTGGAATTTTCTAAGCAATGTACTAATTATTATGATTAATTTATGCAAATAATAGACCTAAACTTGAAAAATGTGGATCTCTGTCTAGAGATCTTTTTTGACTTTAGAAAAATCAGGGAATGTTCTCTAAAACAGAGGCAACAACATGCTAAAACTTCAAGTCATAGTGAAATGTAAACATGCATGGAGAATCAAAAGACTCAAAATAGTATTTAATTAATTAAAAATAAAACATGCATCAAATGAACTTCAAATTATTTTAACATTGTTTTCCTCTGTTCAACGAGCATGTGGATATTTTTATATTATTTTTGTGAATTTTCTAAACCAAGATACAGATTTATGAAGTTAGGGAGCATTTTTTAAATTATTTAAATCCCTATTTATCTATTTAAACTTGCGGCGCTGACTAGATCCAAGGCGTCTCCGAAAACACACGTGGCTCACTTTGGTTGGATGCCGCCATCCACGTAGCTGCTAACTCAGCCCGCACTTTATGAACCGAAGCGCTGTGCGGCTTCATCTCGTTCGTTGATGAGATAAATGTGCAATCAAATGGCTCCCCGTCATCATCCCCAAATAGGCTAAACCGAGAATCATCCACACTAAAACCTTAATATCTCCCTCTAGAATCAAGAAATATCATGGGTTTGATCCTATGAAGTCGTCTAAGTGAGACAAACACATCCTTACGGTAATCATGCAATTAAATTAAGCCTAATAAAATGGAGAATCAAAGAATCAAAACAGCCTTGAGAGGAGGAGAAGTTCAATACCTTTTCTCTGAGAAGAGAAGCTTCAATCAGAGGTTCTTGGCACATTCTTGGGGGTCCAAGGAGGCTAGGGATTAAGCCTCTTGTTGTCGTGAAAGATCTGGGTATGAATTCGACCAAGCTCGATTTCAGGTGCTGGTCTAGAGCTATGCTAGGGTCTCTATGGAAGGGAAATTTGATGGGGCTTCTCCTTCTTTCATTGTGGTGAAGGTGTGGGTGAATTTAATTTGAGTTTTATGGACTGTGGAGGTGTGGTGAGGTCTGTCTTGGCTTTTTACAAAAGTTTGAACTCAGAATTGAGCTTCCACAGTGGGAATCAGTGGGGGTGGCTTGAGCTGAGGAGGTCTCAAAGAGTCTTTGGGAGAAATTTGGATGGGTCTCTCTGAGAAATTTTTAGTACGCCCTCAATGTCCGCGGAGGTGAGCTTTTTATAAAAATGTCTTAAGGCTTGCTGCCATGGCCAATGAGGGGGTCAAGAGTGATGCTTAAGTGGAGGGCAGAGAGGCTCTAACATTTAATTTAGATGAGGTGGCCTCTAGGTTTGAAATGGTTTTGATTCCATGGTGGTGGCTCACGGTTTTGGTTTTTTCTGGCCACTAGGCTGGTTGGCCAAGCCAGGGGAGGTGGTCGAAGGGGTCAGGACCTCAGAGGAATCTGTCATAGTAATTAAATGGGTTTGGGCTTTATTTTGGCAAAAGAATCATAAGATTAAGCAAATATGGAATGAAATCCCTTAATTTAGGGTACCTTTATTCCATGTCTTAGCTTAGGTGATTTTATGGAGTTTAGACTGGTCGCTAGGGTCCAATTATTGGCTGTGGAGTTATCAATTTTGTGGCTTTAAGGTGGTTAAGCTAATTTTAGTGCAAGGGTCCAATGTGGGTTCAAATGACCAAAACTTGGGTTTGGGCTAGGCTAGCTATGACCTTCAGCCCAATTTATTGATCAAAATTTTGTAGATGTATTCAATGAAGATTTTTTATGAAGGATTGAAATGATTTTAAGTTTAATTGGAGGGTCAATTTGGAGGATTTTTGAATTTTGGTTAATTTGGGCATGTTGGGCTAGACTTTGGTATATATTGGGATAGGCTTGTAATTTTACTCAATTGAATGGTCCAAATAATCAAGGGAGAGGTTATAAACATTTTCCATGAAGGAATGGAATAGAAATTTTGGGGCTAAGG
>NW_018222006.1:8471-17928 GCF_001263595.1 Phalaenopsis equestris
TTCAATCTCTTTTTGAACCCTACCTTCCAACTCTCTTCCACTTCTAAGTTGTATGGCTTTTACTTGCTCTTTATTCTGGCCTTTTGGATTTACTTTTATATTACTAGGAAGTGTTCATTAGGATCTATTACTTAATGAATTTGCAATTTGTCTCAATTGATTCTAAATATTTCTAATTGTAGCTCCTTGTAACTGATTTTCCATTTATAACACCACTTCTTACTCCTTAAATTGTGGATTACTATTAAAACCTGAAGGATAATTAGGTCTATAATTACTATTCTCTTAGTTTTTCCAGTTTCCAATGGGTTTACCTGATTGTTCCCCCATTGCTGATTATTATCACCCGTATTATTATTCAAATTGAAGTTGGGATAGTTTTTCCAACCACGGTTATAACAATTTGAATATGGGTTATTCTGCTTATTATTTATGGCATTCAAATTTTTTAATGATGCTTGAGAATCTACCATTTGGCCTAATAAATTCTCTTCAATCAAAGGACATGGTTGAGAAAAATTTATTCCAAATTGGTCTAACTTCCTTGAAATTGCTGCAACTTGATTTGCTATCATGGAAAAAACATCTGTTTCATTCATATTGGCTACTGTCTTAAGATTTACCCTTTCAGAAAGCCATTTAAAATTATTTGTAGCCATCACTTCAATTAAATCAAAAGTATCTTGAAATGATTTTGACATAAATGAACCACCAGCAGCGGCATAAATAATAGATCTAAGAGATGTAAGTAATCTATAATAAAAAGTTTGAATTATTAACCAATATGGTATAACATGGTGTGGACACTTTCTTAAGTGTTTTTCAAATCATTCCCATGATTCATAAATAGATTCCCCTTCAAACTGATAAAAAGATGTAATTTCATTTCTAAGCTTTGCAGTTTTTTATAATGAAAAATATTTAGCAAGGAATTTCTATGCTAATTCACTCCAAGTTCTTATAGATCAAGGTGATAACAAATGTAATCATATCTTTGCTTTATCCCTTTGTGAGAAAAGAAAAAAATCTAAGTCTTATAGCATCATTTGATACACAATCATATTAAATGTAACACACAATTCTAGAAAATTGGTAAGATTTAAATTTGGATCTTCAGTTGGTGCTCCCCCAAACTGATTATTTGATATCTTATGCATAATAATAGGTTTAATTTCAAATGAATTAGCCACTACAGTGGGTTTTGGAATACTAGAAGGAAGTTCATCTACCATGGGGTCTGCATAATCTATTAAAGGTCCAAACTCTTCAACATTTTGATTATTTTGATTTGTCATCTCTTGAAATTTTTTAGAAATTTTTAATTTTTTAATTTTTCTAATAGTTCCTTCAAATTTCGAATCTTAAGGCACAAGTCTTGTGGAACCTGAACAACGCATACATTACAATAAACTTCAAAATAAAATGAAATAAAAATTAAAAACACACAAACAAAAACTTTATATATAAACGACACTATAATATTCCTAAAATAAATCTTAAAGTTTGAATAGACTTATTAAAAATTTTGTTTTCTAGAAAGTTCTTCTTTTTTATTTAAATATTTTTGCAAATTACTATTATACTTCTCCCAGAAAACGGTGCCAAAAACTTGATCCCGATTTCTATATACATAGATGTAAAATACGATGTATGTGCATATATAATTAATTTCCTTAATAGCTATTCCTAAATTGCAACAAAGTCGAAAATGTGATCCAAAGCAAAAGCTAGGTAAATCTTTCACAATGAAGCAAATAAGTATGCAATTATAATATTTTAATTTGGGATACTATGCAAGTATATGTATCATTATCAAGTAATATAGAACTTTGTGATTAAGTTCCGAATATTGAACCCACAAGGAGAACTAGATTAAGATAACAAAATATACTTAACAATATATTCCAACTTAAACTTAACATGCTAAAATAGGAGTTAAAGTTTGATTCTTTTTGTAGTTTTTTATAATTGAAAACAACGTAAGAAACTAATTAACTTAGCTAAAATACTTGCAAGATGAAGGTAATATAAATAAAATATCTTTTTCTATATTATGAATTAGTGATAAATATAGAAATTCTATTGAGAAAATATGTTAAATGTGTTATGCCAAATAGGAGTAATAATATTTACCTTTACTAGAGATGTTATAAAGAACATTGCCTAATCTATGGTTTGAATAATCTTAAAGACCGGCTAGGTAAGGTAGAAACTAGCTCTCACTCTAGAGTTCCCTCTTCTCCCTCCACCTGGGGGTTAAAATCTCGCATCAAAACCTAAAAAAATAAATCAAACTGGGGGATTTAGCCTGTCACTCTAAAGTCCCCTAATTCTACACCTTTTAAAAATTTATTTCCATATTCATTGGCACTCAACACCATGAACTACATTCTCATTCATGAAATTAATATGTGATTCTAACCATTTTTTGACTAAAACAACACCATCTCGGATCTTACATGTTCTCACAATAGGTACTAACATCTTAATTGGTCAAATCAAGAATTAAATGAAGTGCAAGGTTTCAAATCATTACAACTTCTTCAGACATTGAAGCCTAATACTTAACACAACTTTCTTTAAATATTTAATCACTTATCATTTTAAGGAGAAAAATAAAGAAAGCTACATAGAATCCATGAAGAAAACACAACCACACATGAGTTAAAAATTAAAAATCATGCACATAAAAAAAAAATCCAAATTAAAACCAAGTGTAGTCACAAAGATAAACAATTATTATCTCAAATCCACTCCACCAAAGGTCTTGAAGTTCCTTTAAATACAAACTAAAACTCAAATCACAATACAAAATAAAACTCAAAATAAAAAAGAAATATAAATAAAATTGGGAGATTTAGCATGTCACCTAAAGTCCTCTAATTCTACACCTTTTAAAAATTTATTTCCATATTTATTGGCACTCAACACCATGAACTACATTCTCATTCATGAAATTAATATGTGATTCTAACCATTTGTTGACTAAAACAACAACATCTCGGATCTTACATGTTCTCACAATAGGTATTAACATCTTAATTGGTCAAATCAAGAATTAAATGAAGTGCAAGGTTACAAATCATTACAACTTCTTCAGA
This sequence comes from Phalaenopsis equestris, assembly GCF_001263595.1. NCBI lineage: Eukaryota > Viridiplantae > Streptophyta > Magnoliopsida > Asparagales > Orchidaceae > Phalaenopsis > Phalaenopsis equestris. The sequence goes on from NW_018222006.1 coordinate 11,573, forward strand.
CATTGAAGCCTAATACTTAACACAACTTCCTTTAAATATTTAATCACTTATCATTTTAAGGAGAAAAATAAATAAAGCTACTTAGAATCCATGAAGAAAACACAACCACACATGAGTTAAAAATAAAAAATCATGCATAAAAATCATGCACATAAAAAAAAAATCCAAATTAAAACCAAGTGTAGTCACAAAGATAAACAATTATCTCAAATCCCCTCCACCAAATACCTTGAAGTTCCTTTGATTTCTCTTCCTTCACTCACAATACAAACTAAACTCAAAATAAAAATAAAAGGTCGCTGGCGGTGATGGGCGGCGGCATCAGCAACTTATATTAATGATGGCTGTAAAGTTGATGGGTGGTTGACCACCTCTCTAGGAAAATCTAAGTCTTTTCTTATATAAATACAAAGGGTGTCTTGGTGTCTCCATTCAATGAATCTTCTAGAAGTTACCTCCTCAAAAGCTAATTGAATGAATTTTCGTGTCCATGGGCTATTTTCCACGTTTTTATCAATGGTTGCTTCAATCACCTCTTCAAAAATCTGTTCAAATTAAATATATCATCAAGTAACTACTTCTAGCGCTTAAACGTGGGGTACCTGAAGCGTACAAAACACCTCTTCAAAAATCATTAAAATTAAATATATCATCAAGTAACTACTTTTGGTACTTAAGCGTGGGGTACCTAGCGCTTAGGAGCGGAGCCTCTAGCGCATAGGTGTCAAACATGGGCGCTTAGGGGCCCAAGTTCATTTTTGCACCTTCTTCATTTTTGCTTCAAATTTGACATATTTTCAATCTATTTATCATTTTCTGTCCATTTGATTGCAACTAAAAGAAAAACACACAAATACCCTTCATTAAAGCACAATATCTCAAAAATAAATATAAAAATGTGTATAAAAAATACTATATATTTTAGTTGTATCAGGCACAGACATAGTGGGCTTTATAGACCCTCTGTCATCTAAAGGCCATCATTTTATTCTAGCTGCCACAGACTACTTGTCCAAATGGAGAGAAGCTCTCCCCAAAGAAGTCAAAGAAGAATAGGTCCTCCACTTCTTCCAAACACATAATATTTACAGATTTGGAGTTCCTCAAAGAATCTCTTTAACAATGGATTGACCTTTAAGAATACAAAGATAAACAATTTCATCCAAAAACATGGAATAGATTGAATATATTCTACAATTTATAATCCAAAAAGCTATTGGTTTAGATGAGGTTTTTAATAAAACACTAGTTTAAATCTTGAAAAATATGTTAACTAACATCATAAGACAGTGCCATGAGTCATGAGTGATTGCCGGAAGCTTTGGGGGCCTATCAAACCACATATGGCACACTGACACGATCAACACCTTTTTCTATAGTATAGGATCTGAAGTTGTACTTCCACTCGAGATACAAATTCCATCCCATAGATCAGCAGTGGAAAATAAAATATTAGAGGAAGAAAATGCAAAGCTATGACTTGAAGAACTTGAAAGCTTAGAAGGCAAACGCTTACAAGCACAACAGAACTTGGAGTTATATCAAGCAAAAATGATACATGCCCATGATAAGTTGGTTCGTCCAAGAACATCTCAATTAGGGGATTTGGTTTTAGTGCTTTGAAAATCTATTCTCACCCACCGAAAAAGAATTATACCCCAAATCAATGAGCGGTATTTAAGAAAGTTTTTATCATGCATAGAATGACTTGTTTTGTAAATTGGACAAAATGACAATAAAAATGAAAATATATTTTGTTTGTTTAAAAATGACATTTTTTGCCTCATTTTAGATTTTCTTTTTCCTCCTTAAGGAGGTGCTTTTGAGCATGATTTCTAGACATGACATTTAAAATCTTAATATAAGGATAATATAAAATAAAAGTTTTTAATTATCAAATGAAATTGGATATAATTCTGACATGTTTATGTTGCCCTGCTTGCCCTGTTGAACACAGAAAAGTGTCAAGCAACAGACTTCTTTTCACTTTTCCCAGTGGCGTATATTTAGAACTAGACCGCTGATGCATAGAAAAAGGATCAAGAATCTATTTTGATTTGAATTTGACATAGATAGAAGTGTTATATAATGGAACACTGCTGCCCATTTTGAATAAAGAAGAAGCTGAGGGAAAACCATTTATACTAGAGTTCAAATTTCGACATGAAGATACTATGAAAGAAAAAGCAAAATCAACAGGATAAAAATGAAAAATCAATAGTGGACGATTAAAATTATTCTTAGTTGATGCAACTAATGAGATTGTGGAATCATTCTTTGCCAGAAAATTAAAATTAGCATCAAGATTAACACGAACCCAGAGGAAATATCACAACAAATGACTTAAAATACTTGAAAAAAAAGAATGACTAGACCCTGAATTCATAAAAGAAAATGTTGCTGACTTTGAATTCCTAACTCTAGAATATACACCTAGAGAAGCGTATCCCATTTTAGCTGTTGAAAATTTGGACTTTGAAAAAGAAGAAGGAATAAAAAGGATTGTCTTTGTACCGAGTCCATATGTCACAGACAGTATTTGAAGATCTAACATAAAGACAATTTATTTCTAAGGAATAATTAAAATGCATTCAGACTATCAAACAACATCACTTTGAACATTTTCAAAATGTTAACAATCAAAGGATCAACATGCTTGAAGATATCCAATTGGTCACTAAAGTTTTTTATGAAGATTAACAAGCAGCTATTATCAAGCATGTGATGGAAGAATGTGATAGTGGGTAAGTTGGGAATATGAAAAGGTGAACATATTCAGAGCCTAACAAATGGATATGTGGCAAAGGACGAGTAACAATTCAATTTGGATGTTTCTATAACTATGCTAAAGACAGAAATGGGAATCCTCCAGGAATTTTACAGGTTGAAATACTAAATTTGTTGCCCATGATTATTAATCAAATCATCAAGCGGCTTGTAGCCTAGAACATAATGCCACCAAATTGTATCCCTAACAGTTGCATCATTAGTATCTATAAAGAGGGAGATTGCATCTCAACACATATGACACATATAGATCATCACAAATTTGAAAGACTATTTTGTGCAGTATATTTAATGAACAAATGTTCCATAGTGTTTGGAAGAGAAATTGAGATTATTGGACTAGGATAATTTCTTAACTCTTATCACATTCGTCTTCCACAGGGATCAATACTAGTTCTACAAGGAAATGAAGCTGATATCGCTAAACACTGCATACCAGAAGTAAAAAGGCAATACACCTCTATAATTTTATAAAGAATGCATTACGAAAGCACCCTATTGGTTATCAAACTATTCCAGAACTCGATGGACCGCAACGTTTAGAATTACCATGACCCTGTGAATATCCTAGTAGCTGAGATATACTTAAAGAAGATTATTTTTAATATTGTGTCGGAGTGCAAGATGTCTATAGTAAATTTCGTAGTATTTTGGGTCATTATGATGATAAACAAAGAAATGATAGCAGTATTTTTGGCACTATTTTTGCTTGAGGAGTTGCCCGTAAGAAGTTGTCAGTCCCCAGAATCAAAATCCCGTCGCCCACTTAGGAAGGACATTTTAATTTACATATAGATTTAAGTTTAGAAAAATATGAAATCAAACTGACCCCATATTTTACATAGTTTAAATGAAAGAGCACTATACCTCAAACCCTGTATCTATCCCGAAGGATAAACACAAGACTTCAGCATGAGGCTCAATAAAAAAAACTAATAAATATTTCACATCCATTTGGTCTGTAAAATTGTTTTATTTTCCTACAAGTTTCCCTATTTAATATGAAGAATTAAATAAGGTTTATATTAAGCTGGGTTTGGACAAGCTTCCTATAAGGGCAAGTCCCTATAATTAATTACATCGCAGATAATCTAAGTTGAAGTCACCTAAGAAAACTCTCGATAAAAATCAGGAAATAGTATCTTCATGGAGGTCAAAGGATAGGACTTTTTAACGAGATCGGAAAAAGAGGTGTGAAAAGGGATTGAATGTAAAATATGAATAGCTCAAATTTGGAACATTTTATTATAGAATCCAAAGGAGGAAGAAGTAGGGGATGTCATAGATCCGGAGGAGAACCTCGGTGACTTCCCAGTCTATCCTATGATTTGGCTTCAATTTTGAGGATAAATTATTTGAATGTTTCATCCTGCCAATTTTATTAGTTAGGGCTTACATTCATGTGAAACGATCGCACAAATATCCTGGAAGATGTGAGAATTTTAGTCGTGACAAACAAAAACCTCAGAATCCTAAGAAGAGTTAGGGATTAGATTATACAGTAGAGTTGTACGAAGCTCTAAAGATAAGGTGCGGATTTATGTTGCATAAGCAAACAACCTAGAAATCTTATGGCTTGTTGTTTTAGTTCTAAGGAAATAAATTGGTTTAGTTGGGGAAGACAGGTTTTACTGTTGAAGATAGCCATGTTGCCCACAATGCTAGCTCCAAGCTCCTCGTCGCGGCGAGTTCAGGTTTTCTAGTGTGTTAAGTTATGATGTCAAATGAGATGGCCTTATGGCTGTAGTTTTTCAAATATTATGGGGCATGTTAAAGTTGATTAGAGCGACACTGGTTAGGATCCTATGATTCCCTCGTTCCAGTACCACTATTTTCTATTGGATTCACTTAGTCCAAATGAATTCACTAAACTCAACTTAATGAGTTCCATACTTTTGTTTAGACCGTGGGAAGCCTTGTTAGCAACCATAGGTTACCTCCTCTGAGGGATTCCCGATCATTTGATAGAGAAATCTTAATTTAGTTGCAATTTTTGTTTCATGATGTTTTTGATTAAATTATGAGTTGTCTTATGTTTTGAATGTTTTGGGGGTGAATTTTATTTTGGTTGGTTTTAATGTTCATTTTGGTTTTAGTTTTGGTTTTGGAGCTATCCTACCAGTTTTGGTTTTCATGTAGGGTGAAATTGTTGTTTAACGTGCAAGTTTTGTAAGCATAAAAAGTACAGTATGAAAATACAAGAAAGACGACACTGTAAACTATAAAAAATGTACCTGACGAGTCTTCTCGTTCCACCACCTAAAACTCAAAATGCATGTGAGAGCACTTTATATAAAGTGAAAAAGTAAGGTTTTACTGATCTACTTAACCCTAGGTCATATCTTGGGATTGATTAAGGATTCTTTTTGTTAAGTAAAACAGATTTAGTTTAGTATTCCTCTGACGTATCCAATGGATCTGGAGAAAGAAGCAGGTCCATGCTACCCTATCACTGCCTGGTTAAAAGTCTCGAGCTCCTTTTAAACTTATTATGTTGCTTAATAAATCATCCTATAAATACCTTTAATGCTCAATGAACATTGATGTTTTAGTTTTTTCTAAGAGTAGGGTAATTATCACTTATATTTTAATTTGAGGATTATACGAATGAATATCCTAAAAGGGGCAAGTTAATGTTATCAAGACACTTAGCCAACTTTTTTATTTGGGCTTCTAATGTTTTAAAGATGTTTAATTTTTAATTATTTTCACTTTTTTATTCCTCATTTAACCAAATTTGATTTAGCCTAGGTCACTACTAAGACCTTTAGAATTTTAATAGATGTCTTAGTTATATTTTTTAAAAAAAGGTTGAATTTTTATGTGATGATGATTCATTTTTTGAAAGTCATTTGAACATCAAATATGGGTATTAAATTAGTTAGTTATTAACACCAGTCATACCCCTAAGTCTAAGATCATTTAATTTAATAGACATTGACTAGACTTCTAAATTTTAACAATTTAAGGAAATTACAAATTTATCCTTTAATTAGTAAAAGTTATATTGGTTTCTACAAATTACTCCCTTGTGTTTCAATCATCCAAATATGTTGATTAAGATCAAAGGTTGCCCATATCCCTTTCTTGACTTAAGCCTAAATGTTAATTAAGGCTAAATTTCTAAAATTACACTTTTGCCCCTAAGGCTCTAATACTACATAATTCATCAAATTTAATTCAAATGACTTTTGAATTTGCATTGAATTTGCATTTCACCTCACTCATGGGCCAATTAAGACATCAAAGGAGAAAATGTGATTTTTCAAAATTTAATTTAATTTACATATTTTTTTAAAATTTAATTTAATTTAAATAATTATATATATGCAAGAATAGGATTTTTCTAAGAAAATTCCATAACTTGACCAAGGTAAAGCCTAATCACATGAAATTTTTACAGGAGGTAGACTTAGCTAGAGAAACACTTAGAATAAATTTCATGAACTTTTGAGTTTTATTTCAATTATTAGAATTATTTTAAGTTGTGGAGCATTTATTAATTATAAAAAAAATTAAATGCGTAAAATTAAGTTTATATTTTTATTAAATATCTTTGAGGTCAAGGA
>NW_018222007.1:0-1664 GCF_001263595.1 Phalaenopsis equestris
GGAAGAGATTCAGAGGAACTTTGAGGAGTTGCTTGAGAGAAATTATAGATAAGTGGTTTTTATTTATTGAAGTTTGTATGACTTTGCTTTTATATATAAATTCCAATTTTTGTCGTATCTTCTCCATGCAATCTGAGTAGTTTTCTCTTTCTTTCTCATTGTCCTGAGATTTTTTGAAATGATGATTTGAATTGGTTGAGCCATGAGAATGTTAAAGAAGTTGTGATGATCTTTTCACTTCAATCTTAATTTAATTTCAATCTAGCCAATTGATTTGTTAAAATATGTTGAGTTTTACAACTAAAGTGAGAATTACATCCAAGATTTAGCAAGGTCAAAGTCGTAAAATTTGGTTGCAAATAAATAGGGAAATAAAAATTATCGGGCGTAGAATTGGAGGTTTTAGGGTGACAGACTGAAATCCTCAATTTGGTCCTATCATTTGGGTGCTGAAGTGTAGATGTTAGCCCTCAAGCGAGTGGGAGCTCTGAAGTGAGAGCCGGTATCCTCCCAGCCTAGCCGTAGATTCAGTAACCAAGCATAGGATTAGTCAATGTTCTTTTTGGTTGGACTAAAGGGTAAAGAATAGGTATGCTCCTATTTGGTACAATACAATTTGAACTGATTCACTTTATCCATTCACTTAAATTTCTTGACAAGGAGAATGATGCTTTCTTATATATTGAACTTCACATTAGAAACTTTATTAGTATAATTAGTTTAATTAAGAGTTTATAAAAATTATATTATTAATTCAATTGTCTATTAGTGACAAATATGCAATTTAAACTATATTATTGTGATTAAGTATTGATTTTCTAAATCTTAGTTAGTAGCCTCTAATATTACTCCCTGTGGGATCGATATCCAGGACTCCATTATAGCCTTGTATTACTTGAGCGATATGTATACTTGCGTTGATAAGTGCGACTTTGTAATTATTGAATATTTTATACACATTTTTTCAAATCTATAACCGTTGTCAAGTGTTTGGCGCCATTGCCGGGGAATTAAATCTTCTAGCAGCAGTATCAAATTCTTGTATTTTTAAGCATATATAAAGTCGTTGATTAAATCTTCTGGCAGCAGTATCAAATTCTTGTATTTTTAAGCATATAAAAATTCACTGTCAGACATCTTCTATAACTCATTTAGGGTATGTTATTGATCTATCTGCTAACTGCAGAGTTAAAATAGTAGGGGCTATTTCTCCTAATCTCAATCTTTTAAATATCGATAATGACATAAGGTTGATGCTTGGACCTAAATCACATAAAGCTTTCCCATAAAATTTGACTCCTATTGCACATGAAATTGTAAAGCTAACAAGATCTTTAAGCTTTTCAGGAAGCTTTTTCTGAATTATAGCACTGCACTCCTCACTAAGTGCAATAGTCTCATTATCTTCCGCTTCTAAGTTGAAAGGCTTTTACTTGCATTTTATTCTGGTATTTGGGATTTACTTCAGTAATATTAGGAAGTGTTCTTTGAGATCCATTACTTAATGAATTTGCTATTTGCCCAAGTTGATTCTCAATTTTTCTAATTTTATCTTCTAATTTTAGTTCCTTTAGTTTGTAACTGATTTCCCATTTGTAACACCACTTATTCTATAGATAACTTCTCCTAAAATTGTGGATTACTGTTGAAACCTGGAGGATAAG
>NW_018222008.1:0-975 GCF_001263595.1 Phalaenopsis equestris
TGTGGTTAAGGTGTGGGTAAGTTTAATTTGAGTTTAGTGGATTGTGGAGGTGTATTGAGCTCTACCATGGTTTTAAGCAGAAGTTTGAGCTCAAAATTGAGCTTCCACGGTGGGAATCAGTGGGGGGAAGGTGGTTGGCCTGAGCTGAGGAGATCTCAAAGAGTCTCTATGAGCAATTTGGAGGGCTCTCTCTGAGAAAATTTCAACTCTCCCTCCATGATCGTGGAGGGGAGCTTTTATAAGAAAATGGCTTGGGGTGGGTGGCATGGCCAATATTGGGGGGTGGAATGTGTTGCCTAGGTGGAGGGCAGAGAGGCTCTAAGCTTTAATTTGGATGATGTGTCCTCTAGGCTTGAATTGAGTTTAATCCCATAGGGGTGGCTCTCAGTTTTGGTGTTTTTCAGCCACTAGGCTGGCCGACCAGGCCAGGGGAGGTGGCCAGAGAGCTCAGGGATCTCAGGGGAATATGTCACAACAATTTAATGTGTTTAGGCTTTGTTTTGGCAAAAATATCCTAAGCTTAAGCAAATATGGAATGAAATCCCTTAATTTAGGTGACCTTTGGTCAATGAGTTAGTTTAAGTGCTTGAGTTAGATAATTTTTTGCTCAGTCTTATGATCCAACTAATGGCTGTGGTGGAGTTAATTTGATGGCTTTAGCGTGGTTAGGCCACATTTAGTGCATGGGTCCAAGTGGGTAAAAATGACCAAAATTTTGGTTTAGGCTAGGCTATCCATGTTAATTGGCCCACATAAATATTTCATTTGGTGTATATGATCATAAGGAACAACTTTAGTGAACGATGAAAGTGGGTTTGAGTTCAATTGGGGGGTCAATTTGAAGGATGTTTGAGTTCAATTGGGGGGGTCAATTTGAAGGATTTTGGAGATGAAGGATTTTGGAGATTTGGTCAATTTGGGTATCTTGGGATAGATTTGCGTCTAGATTGGGTTAGCCTTAGGCTAAGTCCAAAT
>NW_018222009.1:0-800 GCF_001263595.1 Phalaenopsis equestris
AGTAGAGAGATATGGAGGGAGAAGAGAAAATATAGTGTTAGAAAGAGCAAGAGAGTGAGTGAGAGAGAGAGAGTAAGAGAGGGTGAGAAAGGGATAGTGGGAGGGAGAGGGGAGAAAGTGAGAAGAAATAGAGTGTAAGAGTGACAGAGAGGGCAAGAGAGAGAGACAGAGAGAGGGATTGAGTGCAAGAGAAGGTAAGACAAAATGAGATAAAAGAGATAGTAACAGAAATGAGCGAGGAGAGAGGCACAAAAAAGGGAGCAAGATAGAGAGAAAGGGGAGAGGAAGAGAGAAGGGGCACATGAGTGAGGAAGATAGAGGAAGGGAGAGAGAAAAAAAAGAGAGAAATGAAAGGGGAGAGGAGCAACTGAGATGGGGAGAGGGAGGGAGCTAGAGAGATTAGGGAAATAGATTGATAAAGAATGTGAGAGTGATTTAACACAAGAGAGATATATAGAGAGAAAGTTACAGAATAAGAGAGAGACCATAAGAGAGGGATAGTCGGAGAGGGAGAGAAAGAAGATGAGAGGAGAAAGAGTAAGAGAGTGGTGGAGGGAGAGTGATAGAGAGCTAGGGAGAGTAGGAAGAAAGAGAGAGCATAAGTATACTCGAGAGGGAGAAAGATAAAGTGAGAGAGAGTAAGTGAGCAAAGCAATAGAGATGAGAAGATAGATTGCAAAAGAAACAGAGGGCAAGAAAGGGAATTGATAGAAAAGAGAGTTAGAGAGAGACATGGAGATAAAGGGAGAAGGGGCAAGAGAGAGAGAGAAGGGGGAAAAGGATGGAAACAAGAGTAAGAG
>NW_018222009.1:1611-2566 GCF_001263595.1 Phalaenopsis equestris
AAGGAAGGGAGGTAGGGTGGGAGAAAATGTGAGTAAAGGAGAGAGAGTGTGAGAAAGTGAGACATAGTTAGTGAAACAAAGAGAGAGAGAGCAAAGGTGAGAGAGAGAGAAGAGAGAGCAAGCAAAGAGAGAGAAGGTAACGAGAGAAGTGAGAGACAAATAGAAAGGAAGAATTAGAGGAGGGAGAACATGAGAGAGAAAAAGAGAGGGAGTGATTGCAAGAATGGATAAGAGAGCATGTGATAGAAGAGAGAGTATAGGAATAATATAAGGGAAAGGAACATAAGTCTAAGTAGGACAGAGAGATAGAAAAGTGTGAGAGTGATAATGAATGACAAAAGCGAGATATAGAGAGAGGGATAGAGAGATGGAATTTAAAAAATAGCAAGAGAAGAGAGAGAGAAAAATGAAAAGTAAGCTAAAGTGAGAGACAAGGAGAGAGGGAGTGAGAGAGACTAAGGGATGAAAGAGAGAGAGCAAAAGGGAATGAGAAGAGAGGAATTGCAAGGATAACAAGAGAGAGATCGTAAGAAGAATGGAGAGATGGGGAGGAGAGAGAGAGAGTGGAAGAATGAAGTGAGGATAGGAGGGAGGGAGATATAGAAACTAAGAGATAGTAGGAAATGAGAAGGAGGGAGAGAGAAAGAATGAGGGTGGGAGAAATAGGGACAGAGATAAAGAATAAAAAAAAAGGTAGAAAGATTAAAAGAGAGAAACAATAGTGGGAGAGAGCAAGAAAGTGAGTGTAGGAGCTAGAGATTGTGATAGAGGGAGGGTGAAAATTGATAGAAAGATAGGATGAGAAGTGAGAGAGAGAGAGAGCGAGGGAGAAGAATGGAAGTGTGGGATGAAGGGTGGAGGGAGGGAGAGAGAGACTATAAAAAAGATAGAGCAAGATGGATAGAAGGTGGAGAGAGACCATGAAAAGATAGAGGAAGAAGGATAGAAGTGGGAG
>NW_018222009.1:3289-4058 GCF_001263595.1 Phalaenopsis equestris
GGTGAGAGCAAAAAAGATGGAAAGGGGAGGAGGGAGGAGGAGAGAGAATGAGATGGAAAAAGAGAGTGGGGGAGAGAGTGAAGAGAGAGAGGTAATTAGGGAGGGATAGAGAAACAAATAAGGATAAGGAGGTTAAGAGAAAGAAAGTAAGAGTGAAATGAGAGAGGGAGAGAATCAAGATAGTGTTAAAAGAGAGAGGAAGCTGGAGATTAAAAAAGGGTCAAAGAGAAAGAACAAAGGAAAGATGGGGATAGAGAGAATAAAAGTGAGAGAGTAATAGTAAGAGAGAGTGGGAGGGAACACGAGACAGAAGAGATTTTGAAAGGAGAAAGAATCGAGAAAGAGAGAGAGAGAGAGGGAGGTAAATATATAGTGACAGGAGAGAGATGAGAGAGTAGGGAGGGAGTTAGTACAGAGAGTGGGAGAGAGGAAAAGATAGAGAAGAGAATGAATAGAAAGAGAGACAAGAAAGGCTGAGCGAGAGAGGGGGAGAGTGAACGAGTGATATAGAAGGTCGAAGAGATAGGGGGAAGGAGCGAGCGAAGGAGAGGGCACAAGAGAGTGAGAGTGAGAGGTAGGGAATGAGAAAAAAGCTCGGGAGAGTGTGAGCAAGAAAAAGAGACAAAGAAAGAGAGAGAGACAGAAACAGAGAGAGAGAGAAAAGAAGAGGGTAAGAGAATTAGCATGGTGATAGAGAATAAGCTCGAGAGATAGGTGAAAAGAGATGGAAAGAGGGAGAGTGAGATAGAGAGAGGGAGCGAGAAAATGA
>NW_018222009.1:4295-12262 GCF_001263595.1 Phalaenopsis equestris
AATATTATTACAGGGTCCACCAGCCAATAAATGACTTGAATATGCAACTTTTATGCCATGCAAGGTTCAGCAGTAATAATTTGTAAAGTAGAAAGTGTTAATATCTACATGAAGGAATACTTATAATCATCCTATCATACTAATATCTACAGCAACCAACACTTATAAAAATATTGAAGCCTTTCAACAACCAGATGCAACACTCTGCATTTGAATATACAACTCAGCACAACAAATTAATTTTTTTTACAAGTTAGAATGGTGGTATGCATGTGAAAACCAATTCCAATGTATTTACACATCTAGCACCAATATTTAATTTTTTTTTTACATGTATACCACCCAAATCTCTCATACCATTTAAAAAAATATACTTTCATCCATAGTTACAATCACACAAAAGAATTGAGTGCAAATAATGTAGAATAACACAAATCTGGAAAATGTGGATGCTTTGAAAACAAAGGCAGAGGTAAAATTCTATTTAACTAAAATAAAAGAATAGGAAAATTTACATATCTAATCCTTTCAGAAGACATTTTTCATTGCTGCAATTGTTGAACTGCCGCTGAAGGAGCCACAGAGATTCTTATATCATGCAGCCTTCAAAACAGAAAGCAGTGGAAGATACTGATGGAAAAAAAGATAAAGATTTACATATATACCACTCAATTATTGTGAATTTATCTGCTAACAAAAAGCAGTGGAAGATACTGATGTAAATATATGTCATCTTATATATGCACAATATATATGACAATACTACATCAATGTTTGTAAGATTAAAAAACAGAGTAGAGGAGTGAAAAAAAAGTCAATTTTTCTGAAATCAGTCCAATAATTCACTAGCAATTTCCAAGGGAAACACAATGGAGCCGCATAAGGAATTGGTTAAATGAGTACAGGGAGTCATCACATGAAAAAAATATATAACAATTAACAGCTAAACTGAAGTGCACATTTATACCAGCTAAACTGAAGTGCACATTGAACTGGTTAAATGAGTACGGTGGAAGATACTGATGTAAATATATATCTAACAGCTAAACTTTGTCGCTTACATTTATACCACTAAAATCTTAAGTCACATAAAAAATAAAACCGTTTTAACTTTTAAAAACTGAAGTGCACATTTTTATGTAAAAATTGAGGTTTAGGTGTTAGATATCTAAACACATGAGAATTGAGTGGTATGCAAGTAAATCTTCCTAATAAGTTATTTATCCATCCAAATGTGTCAGCTTTTTATTCTGAAAACCTTCCCCTCTCACTAGAACCCCAGTTTTATTGATTTCATGCCTATTTTGTGCAATAAAATTATAAAATTCAAGTTGAATCCCACAACAATTTATTTAAGCATTTGCATAAACAGACATGATCATAAAATCTTGTATCATAATCCATGTGTCTCTTACAAATAGACATTTATCGAAGGAGAGACCAAAATTCAGACATTTATCAAAGACGAAGTACCCTTTAAAGTTTGTCAATCTTACCACAAACACAAAACCATAAAGTTTCATAATTTAACTAAAACAAAACATCAATAGTTTTCTAAATTTTCCACAAATGAAAGCAGCAAACTTTTTATAACTGTCATACAAATATACCAACAGCACTTCATCCATTGATTCCATTCCTCAACAGCACTTCATCCATTAATTCCATTCCTCATCCTCTCCCACCTCAAACACAAAGACCCGATAACTATCCCAGCAACCAAAAAATTAAGGGGCTTTTACATATGCATATTACACAATTCTTATATATTTACATATCTAACACCTAAACATTCATGTTTGCATGCATACCACACAAATATTTAACATCATATCAAAAGCACTGCCAAAGATTAGTGTGGCATGCAAGTAAACATGCAGTAAACCAAGCATAGTTCATAAATTCCCGGAGAAAACTTTTGAAGACCTTTCTTAAATATTAACCCAATACTTTAGCAGAAAACAAATGAAGATCTTTCTTAAATAAAGCATAACTTAAGTAATGCAAATCCTACGTAATGCAAATCCTACCAAGCAAATCCTACCAACTTTGTCGCTTATCATTTCAGTGGAAAACAAATCAAAGTTCAGGCATTAGATGTGTAAATGGACGACCAATCATTTCAGTGGAAAACAAATCAAATTTTCACGTGTCAACTTTCAGCTGCAGCAAAAAGCAAATTTACATTTAGTATTTTTGTTTCTTTTTCCCACAATGCAGGTGTAGCAGCCTCTTGAGATTTATTATTCATGTTATGACTAAATCAAAACAAAGCCATGAAACGTAAAATTAAAATCAATTACAAAGTAAAAAATCAAATCAAACTTTTGCAAATATCAATTACTATTTGGTCGATTAACCATATGTCATGTTTTCACGCTATTCTAGAACTGAATTTCACTCTTGGCAAAATAATGAGGTCGTCACTCCGCCAGACTAAACTTCAAAAATAGAATATAGAATATCTCAAATTGTAGAAAAACATTGGTTATAATGTTAGTCCAAGCAATTTATGATCCAATAAATGGGAAGCTCTGTGCAACATATCATTAGGAGAAATATAAGAAATGTCCATGAGTGCAAATTTTAACTGGAATCAGGCATGAAAGGTTTGTGAAACTAATAAGAGTGAAACTAATAAGAGTTATCATGTTATCATGGATAGAACATATTGTGGAAAAAGGTAGATGGGATAAAACCACAATCAAGCTAGCAATCCAATGCCATTTAAATTATAAAAAAAAAAGATAAAATAAATAAATAGACCAAAGGCTTGTCATGTTTAGCGGGTCCATATAAGTACCAAAGAACTATAGAGAGAACATATCTAGAACTCTATCATGCAAGTTTGATAAATTTTGGAATTAGAGTAACAATCATAAGTTCTAGTTCATGCAAGTATGTATCTAATATTTTCTTTTGATGTTAATTGCAGCTGTTATTAATCCATTTTGCAGAGCAAATCGACTAAATAAAAGAACAACAAAAAAATATCGGATAAAAATTTGGGAGGAGAAATACCAGCTTCGGTTTTGAGCGGGGCGGAACTGGGCAAGCTGCTTCAATCAGCACAAAACACCCGAGCAACGACGGTGGAAGGCGAGCAGCGGTCGGCCTAGCAGGAGGAGGAGAAGGGGGAGTCTTTGCGAAGGGAGCAACGATCAGGGGGCTTCGGAGCGAGACGGTCGAGAGGTCCGATCGAGCAATAAGAGGTGTTTTCCCGAACAGGAGGAGGAGAAGGGGAGTCTTCGCGAATGGAGAAATGAGCAGGGGCTTCGGAGAGGGCAGAACTATCAAGCGGGGCGGCGGTTTTCCGTAACAGGGGAGGAGAAGGGGGAGTCTTCGCGAAGGGAGGAAGAATCGGCGGGTTCGGCGGTTTCCCGAATTGGGTTAGGGTTCCTTGCAGGGATTTGGAGCGGGGCAAACGAGCGGGGATTTGGAGTGGGGCAAAGGAGCCTTTACTGCTTGAGAAAGCCAGGCCGCGGGATCGACCCCGCGGCCAGCTTTCTTCCTTTTTAGCGGCAATCAACCGCTGCCGCAGAAGGAAAGCGGGCGAAATTTTTTTTGACTTTCCGGTTTGGGGCCGCGACGCTCGAAAAACGCAGCCCCAAACAGAGCCTAATTCTTGTTATTTAGCAAAGCCCCAGTGTCTTCTATAAATACCCATTGCAATATCATATGAATAATTCTTTTGCTATTTTCTGAGGCCAAGACCCTTTTGCAGAGATCTCTGACAACTAATCCAATATGCCTGAGCTTGGTGAAGGCAGGCCTTCCTATTGGAGATTGGCTAATGTCTCCCGATCTACCTTATTAGAAGCATCTCATCACCCTAGTTTTTATGTAACTCGTAGATGCAGAAAGCTTTTGGTATTAGCACTAAATACTTGTTCAGCTGATTTGAAATAAGTCAAAATGGACTTTGACATGGGACATGTGAGGTGCCTTCAGATACATGCATGTTTTGTGTTAAAAAACAAAGTTAATTTGTTGGTGATTTTATGCTTCCAACCACGATATGATGATGCTACAAATGCCTTGAATGCTGCATTCCCTGTTCTAAAAGCTTCTCTTTTTTTTTTCTTAAACCTTTCCAGTAAGTGAATTATAAGTCCAATCTTTCAATTCTTTCAGGGGGTCACAAAGCAGATTGGTGGATCTATGCATGAATTTGCGGCAAAAGTTGATGAATATGCTCGAGGAATGATCAGCGGATCCAACTCATCCCTGTTCGAAGAGCTAGGGCTCTACTACATAGGACCAGTTGATGGCCATAATTTGGATGATCTAATCACCATTCTTAAGGAAGTGAAAAGCACCAAAACAACTGGACCAGTTTTAATTCATGTTGTGACCGAGAAAGGAAGAGGGTATCCTTACGCTGAGAGAGCAGCAGATAAGTATCATGGTATTGTCGCCAAAGAAGTTTAGTCAATATTACTTTGATTGGAAATATGCAATGACAGCGCCATTTCTTTCTTTCTTAAAGGTGTGGCCAAATTTGATCCAGCTACAGGGAAGCAATTCAAAGGAAGTGCCAAGACTCAGTCTTATACCAATTACTTTGCTGAGGCTCTTATAGCAGAAGCAGAAGCGGACAAGAACATTGTTGCAATACATGCTGCTATGGGCGGGGGAACAGGACTCAACTACTTCCTCCGCCGCTTTCCAAACCGTTGCTTTGATGTGGGAATTGCAGAGCAGCATGCTGTCACTTTTGCTGCTGGCTTAGCTTGTGAGGGATTAAAGCCATTTTGTGCAATCTACTCTTCTTTCCTTCAGCGAGCTTATGATCAGGTTAAGGGAACCTTCTCTTTTCTCCACAAATTAGTTCTTCCTATGTTCATCAGTTGTTTCTTAATAAATTCAACTGTGGCAAGCAACATAAACTTGATTTATTCTCAAAGAAAAAAAGAGGTCAAATAGACAGATCTTGCTGTTGTTATAGGTGATACATGATGTGGACTTGCAGAAGCTCCCTGTGAGGTTTGCTTTAGACCGTGCGGGCCTTGTTGGGGCTGATGGACCTACACATTGTGGATCATTTGATGTAACTTACATGGCATGTTTGCCGAATATGATAGTGATGGCTCCTTCTGATGAGGCAGAACTGTTTCACATGGTGGCCACAGCAGCAGCTATTAATGACCGACCATCGTGTTTCCGATATCCAAGGGGAGATGGCATTGGAATTCCTCTGCCACCAGGAAACAAAGGTGTGCCGATTGAGGTAATTCTTAAGGAGAATCATGCAACTATTCTTCATCATTTATGTGTCTGAGCTTTGGCTAATGAGTATTTTGAAGTAAAATGGCATTTACGCCTAAATCTGTTTTTTCTATATATCATCTTGAAGAAATATGGCATTTACAAATTACTCCTAAATACATTTCTTCTAGAGATCTTTTTCAGTTCAATTACATTTTAGCTTGATTTTGCTGAATGCTTGAACAGATTTAAGTTGTATGTAATACATGAATTTTGCGCTGTTTTAGATTGACAATCTATTCACATAGTCAAGAAGAACACTGCTAAATTTCACTTCACTGTTCTTCATAAATTTCTTCTCTTTAGAAGTTCTCTCCATGGGCCTTCTTCAACTGCTTCTGTAAATCGGGCAGCCATCCTTTGGTCAACTCTTTCCACAAAACACCCGAGCGACACTACGCAAGTATACGTATCATTATCAAGTAATATAGAACTTTTGATTAAGACATGAATATCAAACCCACAAGGAAGATTATGCAATATGCACTATTTAGAAAGTTTTTTTTTTATTTTTAAAAAGATAATTACTTAAAATAAAAAAACGATTTTTGTAGGAATTTAAAATTTAAATATTTTTGGTATTTTTGATATTTTAACAAAACAACAACTAAAAAGATAACTAAAGTTTTTGTAGAAGAAAAATATTTAATATGAAAATATCTTTCTTCCTATCATGAATCAGTAATAAGTATAAGAATCTGTTGTGGAAGTATGCAAATTGTGTTGTGCTAAATATGAGCAATAATATTCTTTACCTTTACTAGAGATGTTATAAAGAACATTGGCTAATTTAAAGTTTGAATAGTTCTGAAGACCGGCTAGGCAGAGAAAATACTAGCTCTCACTCTAGAGTTCCTTCGATTCCCTCCACTTGGGGGCTATCATTCTCGTATAAGAACCTAAAACAATAAACCAAGTTGGGGGCTTTAACCTGTCACTTTAAAGTCTTCTAACTCTACACCCAACAATGAATATTTCCATATTTATTTGCACTCAATCATATGAACTACATTCTCATTCATACAATCTCAAGCATTGCTGACAACAAAAGCACCAAAAATCAAAGCTCACCACAAAGCACCAATCCAAGCAATAGTTCTAACTGAAATCAAAATTCACAATTCGTCAAAAACATAAACCAAAATCATTATGGATGCAACATGAAGTATCAAAACCACCAAACCGAAAAGGGAGAATGGAAGAGAGAATACAAAACTCACCACAATAACCACCAATCGAAAAAATGTGATCCACTACACAGAGCATAGAGTGCACATAACCACCTAAAATCTAGTGGAAGAAAGGAGAGAAGAGGGAGAAGAATGTAAGGGTCACCAAAACAACCACCGAAACCGACAATAGCCAACTGGAAACAGCGCCTAGCCACAGATCCAAGAGAGAGAGCGGTACCTAGGGCAGAAGAATCGCTAGAGAGTGAGCTGGTTGAGAGAGACAAAAAAAATATGAGAAGAGGGACGTAGAGTAAATTGCAAGCCAAGAAATGCAGGCTACAAGGTTGAACCCGCGGTCACGTTTTATCAAATTTTTTTAAGGACGCCATCGCGACATTTTTTCTAACCACACGAAACGAAGTTTTTACAATGTGTCACACAAATAGTGCCGCATCAAACAGAAGAAACCAATGGGCATTAGCGTTTGATCTGCTAGAAGGATCAGCGACGAACAATTGGAGACCATTGCATGTGGGAGCCTTAAGACTATGATAGGTAGTAACTACTAAAAAATTTTTGCATTGAAATTTATTTTCGGGCTCCTTTTTTTAGTGTTTCAAAATTAGATATTATTGAATCCCTTATTTTCTGTGAATCACAACCCAAGAGAGAAGATATATATATATATATATGTATGAGTGAAAAAGGGAGGGATAGAGGAAGATTGAGAGAGAGATAGAGGGAGGGAAAGACAACAAGAGGGTGTGAAGGAGAGAGAGAGAGTTAGAGAACAGAGAGAGTGAGAGAGATTGAGAGAGAGCAGGAGAGATAAAGAGAGAAAAAGTGGAAGGGAGAGAGAGAATGGTTTGAAGAAGATAAAAAGAGTGAAAAAAGATAAGGAGGGGGAGGTAGGTAGAGAGTTTTATCGCACTCTCTATCCGTCTCTACCTACCTTCTCTTTCTCTCTTGCTCTTGCTCTCTTTTTTCTCTTGCTTCCTATCTCTAACTCATTTCTATCTCGCACACTCTCTCTCTCTCTTCTACTCTAATTCTAACTCCCCTTCCCTCTCTCTCATTTTATTCCTCTCTCTATCCCTCTATATTTTACTATTTTTTCTATCTTTTAGTGTCCAGATCTCTATCTCTTTATCCATCTCTATCTCTCCCCATCTCTCTTACACTTTCTTGCTCCTACTCTCTCTCACGCCCACCCACTATCCCTATTTATCTCTCCCTTCCTTTCTCTAACTGTCACCTCATAGTCTTTCTCTCTCTCTCTCTCACACCATCATTCCCTCCCTCCCATCCTCTCCCTCTAATTCTCTCGCTCCCACTCCATCTCTCTTTATATACTCTCTCTCTCACACACACTCATGCTCACTTTCTCTTGCTCACACTCTCTCTCCACTTTTGTCCACTTTTGTTCTCCACTTTTGTTCCCACTCTCTCACTCACTCTCCTTTTCTCTTTCTATGTCCCTCTCTCTCTTATGGATTCAATCTCACTCTCCCTTTGCTTATCTTCCTC
>NW_018222010.1:0-376 GCF_001263595.1 Phalaenopsis equestris
TAAATTTTTCAAATACTAAATCAATAAAATAATTAGTTTTGAAAAATATAAACATTAAATGACTTGTTTTTTAATCTCTACTGTGATTTATGATCCAGAGAACTCATCATAAAAGTTTCAAAATATTTTGAGTCCATTCAATAACTTAAATTGTTTTTTAAAGATAAATACCACTCTTAACATTTAAATGATTTTTAAAAATCACAATATAACTCAAAAAATTATGAAACTTAGTTTTTTGAGTTCTCTGTGATCAGGGACATTTTATAAAAATAAAATTATATTTAAAATAAAAACTTGATTTTTAGCCTATTTTAAACATTTAAAATAATTAAAAATTCATAAAAATCACAAAAATAATAAAACTTATGGAAAT
>NW_018222010.1:414-822 GCF_001263595.1 Phalaenopsis equestris
AATTAGAATATTTTTCTTGATTTTTTAAATAAAGATATTGAATTTTAAAGCTTAAAAATAACTTTTAAAAGGCTAAAAATAAGTTTTTCACTAAAATAATTTCAATAAATCAAAGAAGGATATGAAAAATAAAAAATTTTCTCCTCTGAGTTCTTTAACCTTAGCTAGATTTTTTAAAAATATAAAACTTAATTTTCACCACTTAAAATATTTTATTTTTATTAAATAGCTTAGAATTTAAAATAATTCTAATAAATCACAGAAAATTCAAAAAATTATGAAATTTGATCCAAAGGACCCAAAGGCTTTTCTGGCCTAGGTATACCTTCAGTAAAAATTTCAAGGGATTATAGTTTACCTTGGTAAAGTTAGTAATTTTCTTTGAGAAATCCTATTTTTCCATTAAAT
>NW_018222011.1:0-535 GCF_001263595.1 Phalaenopsis equestris
TCAGGTACGCTTTTACAGTTTTTAGCGTTGTCTTTGTTGTACTTTCATATTGTACTTTTATACTTGCAAAATTTACATGTTAAATAACGATGCCACACTGCATGAAAACTAAAAATATCGGTTAGCCATAAAATCAAAACCAAAACTAAAATCAACCAAGATAAAATTCACCGCCACAACATTCAAAATATAAAACAACTCAAAATTTAATCACAAACATCACACCAAACTACAACTTCAACTAAATTAAGATGTCTCTATCGGATGACGGGAATTCCTCGGAGGAGGTAACCTACGGTTGCTAACGAGGCTTCCCCAGTCTAAATGAAATTATGGAACTCATTAAGTTAATTTTAGTAAGTTCATTTGGACTAAGTGAATCCAATAGAAAATAGTGGTGCCGGAAGGAGGGAACCGTAGGATCCTAACCGGTGACGCTCTAATCAACTTTAATATGCCCTCATAAAATATAAAGAACTTCAGCCATAGGGCCACCTGATTTAACATTATAACTTGACACACTAGATAATTCAAA
>NW_018222011.1:588-887 GCF_001263595.1 Phalaenopsis equestris
CTCGCCACGACGAGGAGCTTAGAGCTAGCGTTGTGGGCAGCATGGTCATCTTCAACAGCAAAACACGTCTACATCAGCTAAACCAATCTCCTTCCTTAAAATTAAACAATAAGCCATAGGATTTTGAGGTTGTTTGCTTATGCAACATAAATCCTAACCCATCTTTAGGCCATTATATAGCTCATCTGTATAATCTAAGCCGTAACTTGTCTTAGGATTCCGAGGTTGTTGTCCGTCACAACCTATATCCTCACATCTTTAAGGCTATTTGTGTGATTATTTCACACGAATGTAAGCCC
>NW_018222011.1:1355-7552 GCF_001263595.1 Phalaenopsis equestris
ATCCTTCGAGATAGATACAGGATTTGAGGTACAGCGCTCTTTCATTCAAACTATGAAAATATGGGGTCAGTTTGATTTCATATTTTTCTAAACTAAATATATATGTAAATTAAAACGTCATTCCAAAGCGGGCAACGAGATTTCGATTTTGGCGACCGACAACTTCTTACGGGCAACTCTCCAAAACAAAAATAGCATCGACACAGCACATATTATCTTTTCAAATGATTCCAAACTTCTTCGACAGTTTCATATTTTGCTGATTGGACACCGATTGATTGTGAAACCGTGTTATTGATCCAAGTGATTATTTTTGAATTGTTTGCTTCCCATACTTCCAACCTTTCTTCATATTTTCCATCTTTTTCATCTACCATCTTTTTCATCTATGGGTCATCTATGGGTTTAACAGAGGTTCCAGAGATATAACCCCTTATTCTTTTACCTTTTAAAAAATTCTTCAATAAATAACTCTAATATGAGTAATTTTGTACATTCAATTGCACACTAATAGACTAAAGAGAGTCATATTTTCACTAGTCATTGTTACTATTATCAATGCAAAAAGAAGGCAAAGAAAAAGGAAGGATTAAATACCAATAATAATGGATCGCCTGAAGAGTTGCGATATGCAGGAGACTACAAATAGATCAGATCATATATGTCAGAGGAAATATCCTTTACTGCTTCTTTTGAAATGCAGAAATCAGGCACGACAGACGATAAAACAAGACACTATTTCAAGAAATCAGCCACGAGAGACAGAAATCCTTTGAAATGCTTCCTTAGATTTGTCATATATCCTTGAAATCAGGCAAAAGCGGGAACCAACCAAAGCGGAAGTAAGACTTGCTTCCTGGAGATGGGATGAGATTAGGGAGAGGAAGTCGAAAGCGTGAGTGTTGCAGCGGACAAATGCAGACAAATCTGGGATCACAGATCGCGCAGATATGGACGAATGCAGACGAATCTGAAATCGCAGATCGCGCAGAAGGCAGAAGGCAAGTGATTCACACTGCAAAGTCTTTTACAGCAGTTTCTATGATACAATCCCTTACTCGGTCAGAACTCTCTCTAATACCATGTTAACAATTGCAATGATGAAGGAGAAAGAAAAAGTGGCTAGGGTTTCAATTGCATCAACCAAAGATCATCTTGCAAGAGTAAAAGATACATATATATATATATACAATAAGTAAGAAGACAAAAAAGAAGACAAAACTACCTTTAAGTAGAGTAAAATAATAGCCTATAATGTCTAATAGTTATAAAATAACTTTAAAACAAACAGTTTTTATTGTTTAATTATTTTTAAGAGAACTTTTATTTGATTTTTTCTAATGCTAGGTCAAATTTATTTAATGAAATTTTAAACAAAGACTAATTTGTGTATTGGTTAACATGGTCCAATTTTTAGGTAATATTGTATTTTCAGTTGTAATTCAGAAGAAAAATTTTAAGAATACTATTATGTGATTTTAATGACACCATAATTTATAAAAAAGGTTTAATTATTTTAGATAAAAATAATCTCTTAAAATTATTCTTTTCATACAAAAGAAAAAAAATAAAATCAATATTAAATACATTAAATAGGTTAAAATTAAAAAAAAACAAAAATTTTTATTTTGAAAATTTTAAAAATTTTGAATGAATTAATTGCAAACATAAAAACAACTATATGCAAAATCTTAAATTGTTCGCCCTTAGAGCTAAAATGTTTAAGTGGTATTCCATAACAGTTGGTCGGGCATCCGCTTGTCAAGTTGTAAGCCCGCTATGGTTTGGGGTTTCGATTCCCTCCGGTGGAGGGTGTGGTACTCGAATTGTTAGGTGCATGAGGATGATAGGAACTCGTATAATAGCCTTAGGTCATTCCTTTTTAATACACACACACACACACACACACACAGCATAACCTATTATATATTTTTATGTAGTAAATCTATTCAATATTCTGATCGTAATAAATTTCGTTAATATTCTTTCATTGCAAGGGAGGTTGATGAAAGGGTAATTTTTCATTTTTTACTTAAATTTGTTATAAATAGTATTATAACTCATTTTCCAGCACCACCGCCGACCGTCGTCGACCACTGATGACTGTCGTCGACCAACACCAATAGGACGTCGTCAGTCAATGTTATAACTTGAAGAATCTGATAACGCTTTCTTGTCTCTAGGATAAGGGCTCATCACTACGGTTCATGTGCCAACAATGACTTACATGGTCATCAGCTCATGCAGCTCCCGACTCCGGCCCCCAACCTATGGACGTCATTCATACTCGCCAATACGGCCTATGTGGTTCACAGTTCCCGCAACTGCCTACCACGGAATCAAGGCTTTTGGATCAACCAACTATAACACCACGACGGACTACTATCACCACAACAATCAAGAATGACTCTTGCAACTTGGTGTCACCAAGAACTGCGGCCAGATTATAGTTATACAACTTTGTAATTTCATCTTTCTTATTTTTGAAGAAGAATGGATCTAAGTACTCATCATTCATAGTGAATTATTTCATCTAGGCTAGTCCCCAAGGTTTTTCCCCCTTTTAAGGGTTTTCTACGTGAAAAGTTGAGGTGTCTCCTTCTGCTTACTTCTCTTATTTTATCTGTGTGTGTTAAATTCTCGTACAATGCTAAGACGATAATCTATTACTTTACCATCGTGAATTTTCTAGCATGCATCTGTTTTGCACCATCTGTAGGAAATGAAGTCTTGTTCGGCATTGCCTTCAACTCTAAGACAATGAGCCTCTACTTCCTTTCTCAATGATGTACTTCATTCAACTGGCAAAAGAACCTCCTTCACTTCATGAAGATCATCTCTAATGCATTTTTTCAATGTGGGGGCAACCATCACCACAGTCTCGAAAGGTCATTCACGTCAACGTCCCAGACATGATTGTAGTAGGTTTGTCTTCTCACATTTTATTCAAACATGAAGTATTTCATTATTTCTTTAAGGGAGTAACCATCACAGCAGCCTCGAAAGGTCGTTCACGTTAATGTCCCTAGCACGACTATGGTGGAGAAGGCATCCCATATTTCTTTTAGATTACCAATCTTCGAGAATCGCTCATGGACTGGGGAGCAATCTTTACTGCAAATAACGCTTCTTCAGCCCCCCTCTCATCGTACTAGAGTTCTTCTTTAACTTAATCAAGAAACCAATTTGTTCAAGACCCGATACATATGTTATTTTACAAGCTCGCATGGAGAACACCTTTGCTGGGAGAGCAAAAGATTCCAAAGAAACAACTAACAAGTTGTCAAACATTTTTCTTGAGTATAACCGCTATCATATTTCTGAAAAAACATACAGTCAATTGTAACCTACACCTTAGTCTCGAGAAACACAGAGAATCTCTGACACCTCATTATGAGATTAATCGATCCCAAGTGGGCTCAATTTGACCTCTTCCATCACAGGTTACAGTCGTCAAACGAAAGCTTCGACATATAGCCTTGGATAGGCCAAAACTCTTTGGTGGATTTCCTTCGACTTCTTTCATTACAAGCTACAGTCGTCAAGAAAAAGCTTCGATATACAACCTTCAATAGGTCAAAAATTCAGGGTGGATTTTCTTCGACCTCTTCTATAATCGGTTATGGTAGTCAAAAAAAAGCTTCAACTAACAATCTAGGTTAGGGCAACCATCCTCAGTGGATTTCATACAACTTTGTTTATTATGGGTTAATATTGTTAAGCACTCTGATTATACAACTCAAAACTAGTCTTACATCCTTAATGGATTATTCCTTCAACCATGCCTCTGGAAATCAAGCCTAAGAAGCAAGTCTCGATGAAAAGCTAGTAGCGGATATGGTCCTCAGTAAAAAGACTCCACAAGAGCAAGTGGTTGACAGAGTCTCCACTCAAATCTACTATAAGACATAAGTCTGAGAGGGCACAACTTCAAAGGGCATTCGTCTTAAAAGAATTTTGCACGGTTAAGATGCCACAACAGCCATGGAAGCGATAAAGAAAAACATTATCATCATCTACAAATGTTACATCAAATGATTAAAAAGACTACCAATACCAACATATACTTGTATAAAGGCAACAGCAAATCAGCTCATCTTCAAGCAGAGTCGGCATCGCCTCCCTAAAATTCCAGTATTTCTGATGATCGTCATGGGGTCTCCGGACATTGCCGCCACATAAGCATGAAAATTTTTCCCCCAAACCGCGGTGGGAAAACTACAACATTTCTTCATCACCTCCGAAATAAACCGCAACGAGAAAGAAAATCTCATTGCTTGCCTACTACGCAAGACGGGGATGACTTTCCTCTTTGCCCCAACTCTGTCCTGGGAACTCTGCTCCGCAAGTCTGCACTGTAATTTTTCACCGGAACCCTGCGCCGCAACTCTGTACCGTAACTTTGTGCCACAACTCTTCAGTGAAACTTTGCATCGCAACTATTCCCCACATATCTACACTGCAACTCTGTGTCGTAACTCAGCACTGCAAATCTTTGCCGCAGCTCTACATTGCAACACTGCACTGCAACTTGACACCGTAACTCTTTGTCGCAACTCTACACCACAACTCTGTGTTGCAACTCTGCACCACAACTCTGTGTCGTAACTCTATGGTGCAACTCTTCGTCGCAACTTTGTGCCGTAACTCTTCGCTACAACTCTTCACCGCGACACAGGATGATTTTCATTTGGAAAATCCTGAATCAGTTAAGGACTCCACCCCTACTTTCTCTTTCAGACTTATTTATAGGCTCAAAAAGAGATTCGACCATTAAATACTCATTATTATAATACTATTTATTTCATGTTCCTTAGCCTTTAATCTTTTAAATTTCCTCAATACAAAAATAAAAAATAATATATATATATATATATATATATATATATATATATATATTAGATTCTTGTGCCAACCCATCACTTTAAATTCTCAATCAAATTCTCAAATTTTTAACAGCCCATACGATAAATTTTCGGCTTCTTCACATTCCGCCATTTCACCTTCCCAAGGTCTCCATTCCTCGTCCCTTTGCATCTCTCTAAAATAAAATTTTTGCATTAAAATATTTTTTTATCATGGAGGAAGATTCGAACCCAAAGCGGAAAATATGACGTATCGATTGATCTCTTGGATTACCGACTTCTTATGTGTCAATTTATTATTACAAAATTCATAAGAGATATTTATATCTTTATTTATATTTATATCTATATCCATATATATTTATATAAAGTGCTTCAAATTTTAATATTTTCGGATGATAAAAGTGGTCTCACCTGAAAAAAAAGAGGGCAATTGATATGCCACATAAAAAATTCCATCATCTAGCACGAATCTCGATGTAATTTTTTGAACAAGAAGCATTCAAATTTTGATTAATAGTCATCCGAAGCTCCGATTTTGGCAAACTTATCGATTTCAACAAACTTATGGTCAAACTGACCGGCTCGATGATTTCAACAAACTTATGGTCAAACTGACCGGCTCAATGAGACGGACTTAATGATTTCAAAGTTTGTCCAATTCGAGTCAAATCAAGCACGGATCAAGTCATTAAACCACTCTTAGAAGATCTCTGGACATATTTGGAAGGACAAACGAATGTTGAAGCTGGAAAATTTATAGTCGAATCGAGCGTCTCGACAAGAAGAATATAAAGAACCAAAGACTAACGAACCAAAGATAGTGCAATTCTGACATCGTTAAAGCACTCAAATGTTCATTAAACGTCGTCTGATCTGAGGAAGCTCTCCGGACCGTCCGATCAAAATGGTTCATATTTCTGCGTTAATAACACCCAAAGCACTATAAATAAACCTCTACCCCTCTCATGAGAAAAAGAGCGTTGAATCATAGAGAGAGCTTGAGGCCTTGGGGAGGAGTTGCAGTTCAGCATCACCGCCGACTGTCGTCAACCAGTGTCGACCGTCGTCGACTTCCACCAATAGGACTTCTCCAATCAATGTTATAACTTGTAAAATCTAATAACCCTTTCCCGTCTGTGGGATAAGGGCTCGTCACGACGGTCCATGTACCAACAACGACCTACCTCGTCATCAGCTCATGTAACTCCCGACTTCGGCCTCCGGCCTACGGACGTCATTCATACTCACTAATACGGTCTATGTGGTTCATAGTTCCCACAACTACTTACTACCGAATCAACGCTTCTAGAGCAACCATCTACAACACTC
>NW_018222012.1:0-1219 GCF_001263595.1 Phalaenopsis equestris
ACATAACGAAAAGATCAAGGATGCAAATCTCAAACTTGCAGTAGAAGCAATGATGGCAGAACTTGTAATAAATCCATAAATCAATCCTCTAATATCAATAGGCTTGCACTGCTGAATACAGTAGTTCAATGTTGCTCTCTCTCGAGTCACTTTACTCAAATGATTTGTAGGCACCAGACGCGTAGAAATAAAATAATGTCATGCCTTTGCATTAACATCCAACTTTGAGGCAGAAAAATTTACTCTTTTTTCATTCGTAATCTTCCATAATCCTCTCCCAGTAGTTAAAGATGATATAATCTCATCTAGCTCCTCCTCAGTAGGACTATAGTTTTCATAAAAACACAAAGTACTAGGAGGCAAATGATAAAACTGATTAATTACCTCAGGAGAAAATGGTACTATTTTTTCCCTCACTATGACTCCTTCATCAGCCTCTGAGAGATTAGCATATAACAGAACCGCTCCCACTGGCGGCTAACAATCAACTCTTCAACAACTCCTCCACGACTTTTAAAATATCGCTCAGGAATTAATTTTTTTGTATGTAGTGCATTGCTATACCTGTCCTGAGGTCTCAAACTAACAAATTTACTCGAATTGAACGGAGCTTTCCCAATGCTTCTTTTCATTCTTGGTGTCGTTTTCTAAAAAAAGTATAAAATTTAAAATAAATTTCACAATCAACTCCAAATCACTAAACTCAATTTCTAAAAGCTTAAACTACCACATTTATGCATTTTATATCAATTTTTCCAACATTTTCACCATGAATAGTGATTTTTGGGTAGCTCATGAATGTGCTCAAAAGACATGGTGAAAATCAAAACTTTTTGCATAGAAGTTAAGCTCTTACCTCAAGAAGATCAAATATAACAATTTTAGAATACACCAAGAAATCTTCAAAATAGGTGATGCCCTAGCCTAGAAATCACGAAAACATGAGGAAGAAGGCGAGCAAAGGAGAAAAAATGGAATTTTTTGGACAAAAAATTCACTTAAAACCGTTCACGAACCAATTTTTGTGAACCCACACATAAGCGTGAAGGGTTTGGCGCTTAGGTGCCAGTCTATCCGTTCAGGCAGCGCTCAAGCGCGAGAGGCAGCGCTTAAGCGCGAGTTTTGGCACTTAGGCGCCGGTGCACAAATTTTGATTTTTCTGATTTCACTGAAATACATGTCTAACCTAAGTCAACCAACCCTCTATGGTCTCAAAACA
>NW_018222012.1:4587-5811 GCF_001263595.1 Phalaenopsis equestris
TTTTCCCAATTAAGGACTAAATTTATTTCTTCACAGCGCTTAAGAACTTTTGATAAATGTTCTAAACATAAGTCAAATGAAGTTCTAAACACTGAAAAAATGATCCATAAAATTTCAATCCCTTTTTCAATTAAATCACAAAAAATAGACATCATACATCTTTCAAATGTAGCAGATGCATTACATAAACCAAAGGGTATTCTTTTAAAAGAAAATGTACCGTAAGGACTAGTAAAAGTTGCTTTCTCTTAATCCTCAGGAGCTATTTGTCTTTGGTGATAACTAGTATATCCATCTAGAAAACAAAAGTATTTATGCCCAGCTAGTCTATCTAGCATCAGATCTAGAAAGGGTAGTGGAAAATGTTCTTTCCTTACAGTGAGGTTTAATTTTCTATAATCAATGCATATTCACCATCCTGTGACTTGTCTTATTGGTATTAACTCATTATGTTGATTCAAAGTCCAAGTCTAAAGTCACAGTCACTCTACCTTTCTTAGGAACGCGGTGAATTAGACTAACCCATGCAATATCTGAAATAAGGTAGATAATTCCAGCATCTAACCACTTCAAAATTTCTTTCTTAATAACTTCTTTCATAATATGATTCAATCTCCTTTAAGGATCAGCTCTGAGTTTGCAGTTCTCTTCCATGTGAATTATATGCATACAAATTGAAAGATTGATTCCTTTAATATCAGCAATTGTCCATCCAAAGGCTTTCTTATAACTCTTTAAAATCTTCATCAAACTCTCTTCTTCTTCTGTAGTTAACTTTGAGGAAATTATAAGATGTAATATTGAGGAATCACCTAAAAAGGAATACTTCAAATGTTCAGGAAGCAATTTCAACTCAAGTTCAGGAGGTTTTTTAATTGATGGACAAAATGATCTGTTTTTGTTTGAATGTATCTTTCTCTATTGTGTCCAAACCTTCAAAACTTTCTCGAACATAGTTTGAATCTTCCTTATATAAATCTTCATATTGATCTAATTCTTTTTCTTGATCGTGTTCCAACTCTTTCATCTCAGATTTCTAATCATAAGTT
The DNA here is from genome assembly GCF_001263595.1 of Phalaenopsis equestris. NCBI lineage: Eukaryota > Viridiplantae > Streptophyta > Magnoliopsida > Asparagales > Orchidaceae > Phalaenopsis > Phalaenopsis equestris. Next base: position 5,637 of record NW_018222012.1, read on the forward strand.
ATTTTGAAGTGGCATTCACTTAAATATTTTATAACATCCATTCGATATCATTCATTATCTTTACCTTTTGGAGGGTACTTCATTGATTTTGAAATATTAAATGTAACAGTTTAATTATTGAGGCACATAATTAAATCTCATTTCTGCACATCTGTCATTGCTCTTCCTGTGGCTA
>NW_018222013.1:0-579 GCF_001263595.1 Phalaenopsis equestris
GGAAGATTAACCAAAAGAACTTTAAACCAAGATAAGAAGTTTTGTTGTACAATACAAGACTGAAGTTAATCCCTATGAAATTGAAGTCTCGTTGGTTTGGACCATTTATTGTGACTCAAGTTTATACTTACGGGTTTATACTTACGTTTATACTTACGGAGCTGTTGAAATTGAAGATCAAAAGACAGGAAGTAGATTTAAAGTAAATGGACATAGATTAAAACCATATTTTGAGTGTAAAAGACAAAATTTTAAAGAGGTTTTAATGATCTGTCAATCTGAATAATACCTGAATAGATCAGGCTGACGACGTTAAACCAAGCGCTTTATCGGAGGCAACCCATAGTTATCTTTATTTTCATAGAGATTATAGTAATTTTATTTGAAATTATCATCAGTTAGTGGTAGTGTTAAGCTCTACCACTCTTATTTACCCTTGAATCATCATAAAATTATATATCTAGAGAAAAATTAGAACGCATTTGGACCAGAGCAAAACTGTGTAATTTTTTTCTTGGGCGCCGACGGCGCCCTCAACGCCGCCGACGGCGCCATCAACACCGCCGACAGAGCCATCAA
>NW_018222013.1:663-5125 GCF_001263595.1 Phalaenopsis equestris
ATGCTTGCCGACGGGGCCCTCAACGCCGTCGACGGCGAGGCTGGTGGGAAAACGGTTTCTAGAGTTTGAATGCGCGGTTTTTGGCGGTTTTAAGCGGGAGTTTCTCCATTTTGATTCCTAAGTTCATATTTCCCAAAAAAACAAAAAATCACTCCACCAAATTCTTCTCTATGGCGTCCAATTCCCCTGAAAACCATTGCCTCTGAGTGTTCAACAGGAGAAAGTTCATTAGTGCTGAGAGAAAGTTCATTAGTTCCGAAGCGCAGCAAATCTTTAACAAAGTGCTGATGAAGAGGAGATTAATCAAGGAACGAGGATTCATGAATCGAGGACTGAACAATCCTTTGACAACAATTGAAGAGATGATTTTGCGACACGAAGATGGGAAGTGTTGTGTTACACTACAACCGCCGTAGTTGTTCCTGTGTAAAGGAATTTTATGCTAATTTGCATGGAATCAACTAAGGAGTCGTCTATGTGCTAGGTATATGGATAACTTTTACTCCTGCACAAATTAATGAATTATATATGATCAAGAATGTTCATGTCTGTCATTATTCCAACTTCATCCCGACAAGAAACCAGATGAATGAGATTTACCAGTATTTAACGGACAAAACTGAGGACTGGGAAATGAGAGAAAACGGGTATGTTAGTTCTTTTGCGACACTTTTAAATCCCATTTCTAAACACTGGCACTTCTTCATTTCTAAACACTGACACTTTTAAATCGGTATGTTACCGACGGGTATGTTACCAACAATGAAGGTCGGTAAAGCTTCTAACGAAAATGCTATTCTGAATTACTGTATTCAAATGGGACTGTCGACTGATATTGCATCAATAATTGTGAAGTCTATTTTGGGTCTGATCGTACATGGATCAACTTTTGGGCACATGGATCAACTTATGGGCTTGGACAGGCTTGGACATCCTTCCACAATTTTCTTACTTTACAGCCAGTCCCAAGTATATTATGAGATTTGGGAAAAGGTACTTCTACCTTAGAAGCCTTTGGACCCAACTGAGAGATTCCCAGCCTATGAAGATGAAAATGATATGACTATCATTGTGGATCAATCGTCCCAGAATTCACTGCCTGTCCAACCTTTAGTTCCAGACAAAACACTGGTGATCCTGCGCAGAATCAAGAAATTGGTGAAAGATGTACAAAATGTTATGAATGCAATCAATAATATCTCTGATTTTTTCGATCATCTAGACTGGAGGATGAAAGAACATTTTAGTCACTTTGGGCATATCGAAGACAGTTTGATAAGGTTGATGAGAAGGATGAAACTGATAGAAGAGGATTCTACTAAAAAAATTCCATACCGACCCTTCTACAATCTCTTCGTGCATGTTCAATCAATGGGTGATATCAGAGGAGAAACAAGCACTGAATCAGAAGAGTAGTAGATGTACCAGGTTATCTGTGTGTTTGTGTGTAATTTGATTTGAACTTTATGTTTGCTTTGCTTTAGAATTATGTTTTTAGATCTCAGTATAGTTGAGACTGAGCATAGGATGTTTGTTTTCAGCGTTTTGAGTGTTGTGGCTTGGATTACGATGCTGATTTGATGTATTGAGGTTGAGAAAATACCAAAATTAGGTGTGTCATGAAATATGTATTGTAACCCTTGGAATTTATATATAATTGTGATGTTTTGTGTTGTGAATGTTTATTTATGATAAGTCATTATTTAATTACTTAAAAATTATGTCTAGAATGATTAAATGGATGTCGTTGAGGCTTGAAATTGATCGAAATGACAAAAATCTGGAAATTGAACATTTTTAATAGAGCCCGCCGACGGCGCCCTCGACGCCGCCGGCGGTAGATTTTTCCCAAGAGTTAGACTCGAGAGTTAGATTCAAAATTCAATAAAGCACGCGGATGGTGCAGAACACTCCGCCGACGGCGAGCCCATGAAAATTCACCTTTAACCTTAATTTTGACAAGTCAACCGCCACTAATTTGACTAGTCAACCGCCACTATTCATAATCTCCTTCCTCCTAAAAACTCAATTTTTGACCTAGGGATTGAGAGATCTTGGATTTGGGGTGATTTCAAGGCTTTTTGACACTAGATTTGATCATCTCTTGGTAAGAGCTTCACTCCAAACTAAAAAAAAAATATTTGATTTTTACAATGAATTTCTTCCACATTGAGAAAATCCGAAAATTTGAGAATGTGAAGAAAATATTGGGAAGAAATTCATGGAATTTAGTTTTGAAATCTTAGAGTCACTCTTGGAAGCCTATATTTGAGTTTTTGAAGTATATTTTGGAATTTTTTATGATTTTGATTAGATTGACATGGCTCCACGATAAAAGAGATGAATTGAATGTGACGAGTCTCGCTTCGTCAATGCGAAGGCTCAGTCAAGATTTGCTTCCGTATTTGAAGGAAAGAACTGTATACATAAGTGTATACAATACCGAGTTTTTGAGGGTCCTGGAGGAGAAATTGAGCGGGTTATTGTCGAACGGAGGTGGGAAAATTTTTGTTATACAACCAACAAGGCTGTTGCTACTATTGTAAAGGAATTATATGTAAATGTATAAACCTAGCGATTGAGAGATCTTGGATTTGGCGTGATTTCAAGGCTTTTTGACACTAGATTTGATCATCTCTTGGTAAAAGCTTCACTCCAAACTAAAAAAATTTGATTTTTATAATGAATTTCTTCCACATTGAGAAAATCCAAAAATTTGAGAATGTGAAGAAAATAGTGGGAAGAAATTCATGGAATTTAGTTTTGAAATCTTAGAGTCACTCTTGGAAGCCTATATTTGAGTTTTTTAAGTATATTTTGGAATTTTGTTTATGATTTTGATTAGATTGACATGGCTCCACGACAAAAGAAATGACTTGAATGAGTCTCGCTTCGTCAATGCGAAGGCTCCGTCAATATTTGCTTTTGTATTTGAAGGAAAGAAGTGTATACAATACCGAGTTTTTGAAGGTCCTAGAGGAGAAATTGAGCAGGTTATTATCGAACGGAGGTGGGAAAATTTTTGGTATACAACCAACAAGGCTGCTGCTACTATTGTAAAGGAATTATATGTAAATGTATACTATGCTGAAGATGGAATTGTTCAAGTGCGGGGATTTCTTGTCGAATTTAATGCCTCCCGCATTAACACCTTTTATGAGATCTCAGACTCTTATAGATGCAATATGAAACCTTCAGTACTATGAAAGGCCCTCTGAATGATGTGATCAACTTTTTCACTAATGGGAAAGGAGTATGGAAGATCAAGCAATGAGAATGGGTAAATTTTTCTGCTTCCATGCTAAATGCCACATCTAAAGCGTGGCATTATTTTATTTCTTCTACTCTGTTACCGACTTATTACCATAGTGAGATAACCAGAGATAGAGCTATTCTGAATTTCTGTATTTAGAATCATAGGAATATAAATGTGGGGAGAATTATTTTTAGAAATATATTGAGTACGGCAAAGAGTTAAATAAGTGGAGGTTTAGGACATCCTAGCCTCATTTATGCACTTTGCCAATTATCTAGAGTAGAAGCTGGAGCTGAAGAAGAATGGGTTCACCCTATGAAACCCATTAGTAAATCTAATTTAAAAACTTATGAATCCCATGACAAGTGGAGATCTGGGAGTAGGAGTCAAGAACCTTCTACTAGTAAAGATATCCCCTCAACTAGTTATGACCTTCCTCCTCCTTCTAGCTCCCCTACCTTGACTAGTTTGATGAATGAGTTGACCTTGCAGTGGAAGAGTATAGAGCTAATAAATGAAAGAATTAGGGGTTTAGAACGAAGACATGATTATTATAGTGAGTATTTACAGAGGCATTATGATTTTGAGGTAGCTTATTACGAAGCTCACGCCCGTCACTATAGAGGTGAGCCTGATGTTACATTTCCTGAATGCCCCCGTTATACTCAATATCAACCTAATCCACCTGCTGACCAAGGCGACGACGATATAGCACGGGATTTTGATATCTAAATGTAATTGATGTACTTGTACTTTCATTTTTGTAATTTTTGTAATAGAGACAAATGTTTGTTTGTACTTTTAATTTTTATGTTGTAATTGGATAATTTCCAATTATTGTCTTAAATTTTGAATGTGGTAGTTGAAATTTGCATGTGTAGTTTATAGAAGTTGATTAGTACTTTGTGGATTGTAATGTGATGTGATTTTTTTTGCATTTTAGTACTTTTGTAATTGTCATTTGTTTAGTATTGTGGATGCGTTAGCGAAATATTGTGTTTGTGTAATGTTTAGTTTTGCACTTATTTCAAAATTTTATTACCCAACAAATTCTCTAATGATTTCTATGTATAGAAAGCTCCTAATGTTACAGACCAGGTGAAGTAAGAATTTTGAGAAGGACTGCAAAATTTCAAAATGAAGAAAATGCCTAAAGCACTGAGGTATGATTTATATTTAGAATTTTTCTTTCCACCTATATTATTT
>NW_018222013.1:6990-8541 GCF_001263595.1 Phalaenopsis equestris
CAATTCGGTCCTATCATTTGGGTGCTGATGTGTAGATGTTAGCCCTCAGGTGAAGGGAACGTGGGAGCTCCAAAGTGAGAGCCGGTATCCTCCCAGCCTAGCCGTAGAATCAGTAACCAAGCATAGGATTAGTCAATGTTCTTTATGCCTGGACCAAAGGGTAAAGAATAGGTATGCTTCTATTTGGCACAACACAATTTGAACTGCTTCATTTCATCTATTCACTATATTTTCTTGGCAAGTAGAATGATGATTTCTTATATATTCAATTTCACATTAGAACTTTATTATTAGAATTAGTTATTTAAGAGCTATTACAATTACATATTAATTTCAATTTCATATAATGACAGATAAGCAATTTGAACTATATTGTTGTGATTGAGTATTTATTTTCTATAATCCTAGTTTGTAGCCTCTAATATTACTCCTTGTGGGATCGATATCTAGGACTCCATTAGAGCCCTGTATTACTTGAGAGATACATATACTTGCGTTGATAAGTGCTACTTTAATATTATTGAATATTATACATATATATCTTTATTGAATCTATAACAATTGTCAAGTTTTTGGTGTCATTGCTGAGAAATTAAATCTTCTAGCAACAGTAGTAAATACTTATATTTTTAAGCATATATAAAGTCGTCGGTCAGGCACTGACATAATAGGTCTGATAAACCCTCCATTTTTCAAAGGACACAGGTTTATACTTGTCGTTACAGATTACTTCTTCAAATGGGCAGAGACAAGACCATTGCGTGAGGTTACGGTACAACGTCCTTCAATTTTTCAAAAGTCAAATCGTCTACCGTTTTAGAGTACCACGAAGAATAATTTTTGATAAGGAGACAGCTTTCAGAAGTACAAAGATTAACAATTTCGTTAAAAGACATGGGATAGATTGGAGATACTCTATGATTTATCATCCGAGAGCAAATGGTATGGCTGAGGCTTTCAATAAAACACTGGTACAAATTTTGAAGAAAATCCTTAAGAAAATACTTAATGAAAACAAAAGGCTATTAGAAGCCTTGTGGGCCTACCGGACGACTTTCAGGACTCCCACTCACTGTTCACCCTATATGCTCGTGTACGGAGCCGAGGCCGTGCTACCACTAGAAATCAAGACACGATCTCTTAGAGTCATCGTTGCCAACCAACTCACAATGAAAGAAAGCGCAAAACTCAGACTTGAAGAACTGGAGAGTCTCGAGGGAAAACGACTAGAAGCACAACAACATTTGGAGCTTTACCATGCGAAGATGGTACAAGCCCATGACAAATTGGTCCTCCTAAGGACATTCAAAGTTGGTGACCTCGTACTTGTGCTCAAAAGGCCTATTCTTACACGCCGCAAACTAGGTGAAAAATTTGAACCAACTTGGGAGGGACCATTTGTCGTTGAAAAGGTCTATACATGAGGAGTCTACCAGTTAGTGGACTTCCAGGGCGAAAGACCCATGTTACCAATAAACGGACGATATCTGAAAACTTATTACGCAACCTGACGCTGCTTGCCTCTGCTTGCTTTGAAACTTTGGAAACTTT
>NW_018222013.1:9039-11585 GCF_001263595.1 Phalaenopsis equestris
GTCCGCCGTCCGTGGGGGGATTAAACACCCGCCAATAACAAATGACTACCAAGTACTCTGCTTTGCAGGATGCAACGCAGGAACGCCAGCCACAAGAAGAAGAGAGCTTTTCTACGACAAGAGCGCAGATGTTAAAGAGAGACGAACAACTTGCTCACCCCTATTCCTGAGAGGGATATTTATGATTTAGACCTGAAAGAAACTTCTGCTAGCCTACCCACTACGAATGAAGAACCAGGGTTTGTGACAGAGTCAGATACACTTTCAGTTTCAGACATTTTATGCAAGTGTTTTCCGACGTGCAAAGCTGAAATACTGGTCGGGACATCAGCCACGGGCGCGTTTGTAGAATGCCCAAATTGCAATGTTCTACATTTAGAACATTTCAATAAATTGTAAGAGTATACCTCAAGCACCAATGGGCCTCAAACTTTAGATTTTATGATGGAGGAGCCATATGTCCCACTAGGGACGGATCAGTGTGTCCCATGGAGCCCAGGGTCGTACATGGATCAGTGTGTACCATGGAGCCCAGGGTCGTACATCCCGCTAGAGGCCGAGTCACATGTTCCAGATCAACCAATGCCAATTTGGGTTCCTGCCAATGCTCGAAGGAAGGAACGCTCGCGACAGCTGCCGACCCCTGGTATGATAGAGTACTACAAGATAAGCAGAGTAAGTAAAAGAGAATTTAAGTTCTATGAAGAGGTTCAGGGAAAGTTTGTCAACATATTGGAAGGCCTGGAGCTGTATACCAGGGCTTTTTTTGAGGCTGATGAAAAAAGAATTCTGGACTATTGTTATAGGCTGAGCGGGCCTTCTCATGGAAAGGACATATTCCGAGCCAAGGAAGTGGATGAGAGGAAAGGGAAGAATCACCATTCAATGTGACTGTTGTTATAACTTCACGAATGATAGACAGGGGAATCCGCCTAGGATCCTCAGACATAATCAAGTAGATCTGTTGCAACCAATGATAAAATGGATGATCAAGAGAATGGTCAAGTGGAATATTCTACCTGCTACTTGCATTCCCAATAGTTGCATCATTAACATTTATGAAGAAGGTGACTACATTCCCCCACACATCGATCATCATGATTTTGTAAGACCTTTCTGCACTGTCTCATTCATGAGTAATTATTTGGGAAATAAATTGATTTCGTCAACCCTGTGAGTTAAAGGGTTCTGTGGAGATTCCTTTACCAGTCGGTTCAGTGCTCTTTCTTAAAGGCAACGGTGCAGACATCGCCAAACATTGAATTCCAGGGGTACGATACCGTAGGGTGTCTGTGACTTTCCGCAGGATGGATGACAAAAAAATGCCATATGGATTCCAGCCGGACCCAGAACTGGAAGAGTTACTGCCGTACGAGCTATGAGAGGGTTGTACCTCTAAGTACATGCGAAGGGACCTCTTATCCTAGAGCATGGATTAGAGCATGGCTTAGAAGGTCTGCTCGATCAAGAGCTCGTCATACCTGATACAGATGTTCAGAGGGTTCACTGTTTTTTACAGCAACATGATATGTATCGAACATACTCAGCCTACGATGTATACATGGCATGAGATGTTTTAGATGTACTTTGATATGGACTATATATTGTACCTTTTTGAGGCATTAGCCTATGTTCAATCTGTGAAATCTTGATTGGAGCAGATTAATGAAAATTTCTCTTAGAAATGTGCCTTTTTTGCGATGGATGGAAGCCACGAATCATGTGTTGGTTCAGAATTTCAATGAACAAAGAACGAAACAACAAATCTTTAACAATAAATAAAATTTAAATAAAAATAATCACCAATGAATAAACAACAAAACAAATTTCTTTTAAAAAATCAACCAATTAAATCTAAAACTTTAAGGACATAGTTTGAAAAAATTAAATATGATAAAAATAACAAGAAAAGGAAATGAATATGTTGAGTGGATTCTCTCATTTTCGGAATTTCCTACACTTTGTGCGCGTAACACGGCCATCTTTAATTTCCTACACTTTGTGCGCGCAACACGGCCATCTTTATCTACAGTAACTCTCTGCACATCCCTGCAGAATTTCACATTCCGCACAAAACCCCACAAAGCTCTACAGATCTTCTTCAACAGGAACAACCTTCCCACATGACACACTTCTGCAATTTCAACACAACGAGCTCTTTGTAAATTTCAATTCTCACATTTTTGAGTCAGTACCTAAATTCCGATTCTCATCTTTCGAAGTCGATACCTAAATTTTGACTCTCTCCTTGAGATTGATACCTAAATTTCAATTCTCACATTTTCGAGTCAGTACCTAAATTCTGATTTTCATCTTTCGAGGTCGATACCTAAATTTTGACTCTCTCCTTGAGATTGACACCTAAATTTCAATTCTCCCATTTTTTAATAAGTACCTAACTTCTGATTCTCATCTTTCGAGGTCGATACCTAAATTTCGACTCTCTCCTTGAGATTGATTCCTAAATTTCAAATCTCATTTTTGGATCAGTACCTAAATTATGATTCTCATCTTTTGAGGTCGATACCTAAATTTTGACTCTCTCC
>NW_018222013.1:14965-17218 GCF_001263595.1 Phalaenopsis equestris
AGCTTGTGCCCTGAGAGCCACCCCATGGCCATTTTTATAAAAAACTCGCCTCCACGGCCATGGGAGGAGTAATAAAATTTTCTTAGATAGTGCTTCCCAAATCACTCACAGAGCTTCTTTGAGACCTCCACAGCCCATTCCAATCACTCCACTGCCTTAATCCCCCCTGTGTAACCCTAATTTTGCACTTGAAAATTAGGGCAGAAACAAGACATCCATGAAAACTCCACCAAACTTCAATTGCTTGTGCTCACACCTTCACAACATCAAGAGAAGACAAAGCTCCATCAAATTACCCTCTGAAATAGCCTCCACCATAGCTCTGGACCAACACCTGAAATGGAGATTGATCGAATTCAAACCTAGGCCTTACACCATAGCAAGAGGCTTAATCCCTAGTCTCCTTGGACCCCAACAAATGTGCCAAGACCTTATGATTGAAGCCTCACTTCTCAGAGCCAAGGTATAAAACTCCTCTTATTCCCGAGCCTATTTGAACTCTACATTTGTTTTCAGTTGATTTCATGGTTTGATCACCTTATGGATGTGTTTGTTTAGTCTAGACGAGCATTTAAGAAAAAATTCACTTAATTTGGTTAAGAAATAAGAGAGATCTTAAGCTTGAAAGATGGATGGTTCTCGGGCTAGGCTATCGAAGACGATGAAGGAGCATCGTTCGATCAAGCGATCGCGCGTGTATCTAATGGAAGGTCGAGATCAAGCCGGACAGTCCTTCGGAACATAAATCACGGGCTGAGTCAGCATTGAGGGGGAGCTGAGTGAGCATTGAGGTGGATGGCAGCGTCAAATGGGAGCGCGCAGCGTGGAGCTTCGAAGCCGCCGTAGGTTGAGGTGACGCCACGCGTTTAATTAGAGAAATAGGGATTTAATTAATTCAGAAAATCATCCCTAACTTTAAAAATTAATATCTTGGTGTAGAAAAATCACAAAAATAAAAATAAAAATACCCTCTTGCTCAGTGAATAAAGGAGAATAATGTGAAAATATTTTTAAATCCACAAGATGCATATTTTATTTTTAATTAATTAAATATTGATTTGAATGTTTTGATTCTCCATGCATATTGGCACTTCACCATGTCTTGAAATTTTAACATGTTATAACATCTGTCAAGGAAAACATCCTCTGATTTTTCCAAAGTCATAGGAAGTCTTTAGACAGAGATCTATATTTTTCAAGTTTACGCACATTATTTGCTTAAATTAATCATGGAAATTACCATGTTGATTAGAAAATTCCAAGAAAATTTCGATAGGTCCACCATGACCTGAGGAGCTTTTGGAAATAATTTCATGGGTCAAGTCATGTAAAATGTACTTAATTTTCATAAACTATAAATCAAATAAAAAATTAGTTTTTCAAGATATAAACATTTTCACTTGATTTTTATCTTGGAGGAGCTTTTGGAAATAATTTCATGGGTCAAGTCATTTAAAATATATTTAATTTTCACAAACCCTAAATCACACTGATAATTAATTTTGAAAGATATAGACATTTAAATTACTTGATTTTTCATCTCTACTATTATTTATGATCCAGAGAACTTACCATAAAAATTTCAAAATATTTTGAGTCCATTTGATAACTTAAGTTGATTTTTAAAAATAAACATCACTTTTGGCATTTAAATGATTTTTAAAAATCAAAATATAACTAAAAAATTGATAAAAACTTATTAAAATAACAAAAGTAATAAAACTCATGAAAATATTCTAAATTGTTTTCTAAGCACTTAGAAATAATTCAGATATTTTTCCTGATTTTATAAATAAAGATATTGAATTTTGAAGGTTAAAATAATTTTTAAAGGCTAAAAATGAGTTTTCACTAAAAATAAATCCAATAAATCAAATAAAATTCAAAAAAATATAAATCTTCCTCTCTCAGTTCTTTGACCATTTAAAATATTTAAAAATTAAAAATGACTTTTCAAAAATACAAAACTTAATTTTCATGGTTTTAAATATTTTATATTTAATAAATAACCCAGAACTTAAAATAATTCTTAAAATTCAAATAAAAGTCAAAAAATCATGAAATTTGGTCCAACGGCTTTTCGAGTCTAGGTCTACCTCCAGTAAAAGTTTCAAGGAATTAGGATTTACCTTGGTCAAGTTAGGAACTTTTTTTTGGAAAATTTTATTTTTGCAAGAAAATAATTATATAAAATAAATTAAATTTTGAAAAATCACATTTTCTCCTCTGATGTCTTAATTGACCCATGAATGA
>NW_018222013.1:17228-18082 GCF_001263595.1 Phalaenopsis equestris
ATAGGATAAAAATGTCAAAGTTATTTGAATTGAGTTTGACAAATTATGAAGTTTTGGAGCCTTAGGAACAAATGTGTAACTTTGGAAATTTTGCCTTAATTAACGTTTAGGCTTAATTCAAGGAGGAAAAATGGGTAACCTCTAATCTAACCTCTGATCTTAATTTGTATGTTTGAAAGACAAGGGGTTAATTGGTAGAAACTAACCTCACTTTCTTAATTGAAAAAGATAAGTTAATAAATTGCTAAATTATTAAAATTTGGAAGTTTATTAAAATAAAATGAACTCAGGACTTAGGGGTATGACTTTTGAAGTCAATAATTAATCAATTTAATACCCCTATTTGATTTTCGAAATAAAATTCAAATCATGAATCATACCACCTAAAAGCTTAACCTTTTCAAAACTAATTAAGAAACTCACCTGGGTCTTAAGTTTCATTTAAATAAGGATTAGAAAAGTAAACATCATTTAAAATTAAAACATCTTTCAAATACTACCACCCCAATTAAGGTCAAAATTTGGCTAAGTGTTTCAATAACACTAACTTGCCTCTTTAAGGATCTTCACCCACATAATTTTCAAGATAAAATTACAGATGATTATTACCTTACTCTTAGGGATAATTGAGACATCAATGCTCACTGAGCATTAGGGTGTTTTACAGGATGAATTTTTAAGTAACATAATAATTTTAAAAGAACTCGGGACTTTCCACCAGGCAGCGAGAGAGTAGCACAAACCTGTTTTTTTCTCTAGATCTGTTGGATACCTCGGAGATCTACTAAACTTAATATATTTTGCTTGGCAACATCATCCTTAATTAAACTCCTAAGGACCCACGAAGATATGGC
>NW_018222013.1:19722-28682 GCF_001263595.1 Phalaenopsis equestris
CAAACAAAAAATAGCGCCGACACCAGCGGAGTCGCCAGAGGTTGTCAGCACTAAAAAGTTGGAAGTTATTAAGTTGTCGGCTTCTAGGATGAATATCCTAACACCTGTTTTAATTTAATTTAATACATATATAATTTAGAAAAAATAGTATTTTAAATTTTTGAAAATACAACGTCGAACCGATCTCATATCCTCAGTAGCTTAAATAAATGAGTCTAATATTACAAGTAGTGCACTTATCCAGAAGGATAGATACATTACTTACTGGCGAATGCTCGATTAAATAAACTAAAGATTGTATGACATTCGTTTAAGTCTACGAAACCATTTTTTATTATAAGCTGACAACTTCTCCTATTTAATATGAAGGTTTAAATAGGGTTTATATTAAACTAGGTTTGGAAATGCTTCCTATTAGGGCAAGCCCCTATAGTTAATTACATCCTAGATAACCAAAGTCATCAAAAAAAACTCTCGATAGAAAATCAGGGGATATAATGTTTAAGGAAGTCAAAGGATTAGGAATTTTCAAAGAGATTGGACAAAGAGGTGTGAAAGGAGAAAGACTCAAGTTTGGAAAATTTTATTTTGGAATCCAAAGAAGGAAGAATTAGGGGATGTCATAGATCCGGAGTAGAACCTTGGTGACTTTCCAAGCTATCCTATGGTTTGGCTTCAGTTTAGAGGAGAAATATTTAAATGTTTCATCCTGCTAATTTTATTAATTAGGGCTTATATTCATGTGAAACGATCACACATATAGCCTGAAAGATGTGAGAAGTTAGGTCGTGACAGACGACAACCTCGAAATCCTAAAGCAGGTTAGGGCAGGTTAGGGCTCTAAAGCAGGTTAGGGCTTAAATTGTATAGCAGAGCCATACAAAGGCCTAAAAATAAAATGAGGATTTATGTTTGCCTAAGCAAACAACCTCAAATTCTTATGGATTTGTTGTTAATTCTACAGAATGATTTACCTGGTGAAGACATGTTTTGTTTTTGAAGATGGCTCGACTGCCCACAATGCTAGCTCCAAGCTCCTCGTCGTAGCAAGTTTAAGTTTTCTAATGTGTCAAGTTGTGATGTCAAATCAAATGTCTCTATGGTTATAGTTCTTTAAATATTATGGGGCTTATTAAAGTAGATTAGAGCGACACCGGTTAGGATCCTACGGTTCCCTCATTCCGGCACAACTGATTTCTTTCGGATTCACTTAGTCCAAATGAATTTACTACTCTCAACTCAATGATATCCATACTTTCATTTAGACCATGGGAAATCTAGTTAGCAACCGTAGGTTGCCTCTTCTAAACCTCTTCTAAGGGATTTTCGATCATCCGATAGAGAAGTCAGTATTTAGTTGCAATTGTTGTTTTGTGATGTTTGTGATTAAATTTTGAGTTGTCTTATATTTTGAATGTTGTGGGAGTGAATTTTTATCTTGTTTAATTTTAGTTTTAGTTTTGTGGCCATCCTAGCAGTTTTGATTTTGACATGCAGGGTGACATCGTTATTTAGCATGCAAGTTTATAAACAAAACGTGCAGTAAGGAAAATACAGGAAAAGAAGGTATTATAAACTGTAAAAGCGTACATGTCGAGTCTTCTCATTCCTCCACCTGAAACTTTAGTACTTGCAAGGCATATATATATAATATATATTTTTTTACAAGAATTAAATCATTCTCATAAGGAAAGTAGAAAATACAAGTTTGAGGTGTGTTTATCAAATCCTATGTCATACCTTAGTGGACCTAAATTTTGGGGATAATTCCATTAAGCAATTCATAATAAATCCAGATGTCCTTCAAGGTTTCCAAAGGATCATGAAGAAGTCTCGGGTATTACCCCTAGACATTTCACAGTCCCTAGAATTATCTTGAGTTCTTTTTAGTCTTATTATGTTTACTATCTAGTTCATCCAGTTCATACCCTCATGCTCAGTGAATTTTGATGTTATGATTATCCCTTAAATGGTATCTCACATATGAATTATATGGGTAAAGCCGCTTGAGGGCCACTTGAATTAAATAAGGAATTTAATTAATTTGATTTTAAAGAAAAAAGCCGCTTGAGGGCCACTTGAATTAATTAAGGAATTTAATTAATTTGATTTTAAAGAATGGACTTGTAGTGTTTTGAAAGGTTTTAAATTAATTATAAATTATTTTCTATACCTCATTAGATAAAATTTTGATTAAACCTAGTTCACTACTAAGCCCTAAAGATTTAATAAGTATATTTGTAATTTTAAGGAAAAGGATTTTTCAATATTTATATTATTAATCCTTATCATGAATTAGAAATTAACTCAAAACCATTAGTTGGGGGTTTAAAATTATTGAGTTATGATCTTTCAAAATCAAACACTTACCTTAATATCTCCTTATCTAAATGTTCTTCCCGATTTCATTAATTTCAAAAAAAACACACATTTATCCTTTATAAGATTAAAATGAGATTCGTTACTACCACTTATCCCTTTTATGTTCCAATCATCAAGATATATTATTTAAGATCATTTATTGCCTAGCCTTTTGATTAAGCTTAAATATTAATTAAGACTTAAATTTCAAAATTACCCTTTTGCCCTTAAGGCCTTAGCACCCTATAACTCATTAAATTAAACTCAAATGACTTGGAAATTTTATATTACCTCACTCATGGGTTAATTAAAACATCAACCAGAAAATGTCTTTTTTCTAAATTTATTTAATTTTATAATTATTTTAAATGCAAAAATAAGGATTTTGAATTAAAATTTAATAACTCAATCAAAATAAAACTTTTATCCTTAAGAAAATTATTGGAGCTTCACCTAGTTTAGGGAACCACTTGGACAAATTTTCATGATTTTTAGGGATTTAATTTATTTATTAGAATTATTTGTTTATTTTGAGCATTAATTGAATGTAAAATATTTTTTAAGTATAAAATTAAGTTTTATATTTTTATTAAATCTCTCTGAGTCTAGGGAACCCAAATAAATAAATTTGATATTTTTATGGATCATACTTTAATTATTAGAAATATTTTAGGGAGAAATTAGAGAAAATTCATTTTGAGCATTTAAAAATTAATATCTTGTCTTAGAAAATTAGGGAAATTTTTTAAATTGGTTCTAGGTGATCAGTAAGTCAAATGTGACATTTTAGTATGATTTTATAATCATGCAATGTTTATGATTTTTAATTCATTTTTAATTATTTAAATGCCCAAAAATAACTCAAAAAGGAAATACTTATTTTAATTCAAATTTTATTTTTCCTAGATTCCTCTAGTCATAAGAAGCTCCCAAAACTAATTTGGTAAATTTTTTAGTTGTATTTTAATTATTAGAATTATTTTAATGCAAAAAATGTGATTTCAATTAATTAATCCATTTGGGTGGTCAAGTTAACTTTAATTTACTTAAAATTTTTATGGGGAGTTCCCTTAACATTAATTTATAGTGGAGAATAGTTTTTATGTCATTTACATTTATAAATACTCCAAAATAATTTTCTTTTCTTTTTTAGGGTTGGTGACAATTAGGGTTTTTTAATGAGTTAAATCAAATTTATATTTTTTCTAGGGTCCTCTAGCCATAGTAAACCTGGTAAAATAAGTTTTATAATTTTTTATGAGTATTTTAATTATTATAAATTTTATACCAAAATAGGGACTATTAACTTGAATATTAGATATATCTAGTTAGAGATGCCCCGAAATATTGGAAAAATCAAGGGAGATGCCTAACAATAGAGACATCAAAAGCCCCATGGTCTCATGCCATGGTGAAATGCCTATGCAAATGGAGAATCAAAATAATAAAAACACTATTTAATTAATTAAAAAATATATACACATCAAATGGACATAAAAATATTTCCTCATTATTCTGCCCTGTTCATTGAGCAAGAGGGTATTTTTTTTTATTTTTATGATTTTTCTACACAAAGATATAAATTTTTGAAGTTTTGGTCATTAAATAATACAAGAAAAATCCTATTTTTCCACTTATCCAATGTGGCGCCAAGCAATCCTCATACATGCATAGCTTTCCACGCGGCGTCTTCAAGTTCAACACCGCCGTCCACACAGTTGCCCTGTCAGCCCGCAGTTCCACTCCATCTCTTCATTCAATGCAATTAGAGCCATCCAATCGATACATGCTTCATCAAACGGTCACGGGTCATTGTCCCCAAAGCCCCTATACCGAGAACCGTCCACATTCAAATCCTAATATCTCTTTCAATACTTAACCAAATTAAGTGTGGTTTGTTCCTATAGATTTGTCTTGATTAGGAGAACATATCTATATGGTTGATCGAGCTTAAAATCAAGTCTATCAGCATGGAGAAATAAATGAAGCTCGATTTTAGGTTAGGTTTCAATACCTTTTTCCAAGAGGTGTGGCCTCAATTGGGTACTTCCAAAAGCTTGCCTTGAGTCTAAAGAGCTCCAAGGTAAGGCCTCAAGCCGTGGTGAAATGCCTAGGTATGATTTCAATCAAGGCCAGTTTGAGGTGTTGATCAAAGTCCACCCTAGGGTGCTCTGATGATGAGGCTTCTATGGGGGATCTTCCTTTCTCACTATGGGGATGGTGTGAGTGCAATTAATTTGAATTTGGTGAAGTTGTAGGGGGTGTCCTATTTCGGGCTTGAATTTGAGCTCCAAAATTTAACTCGAGCAGTGAACTTGGGTGGCTAGGGATGGTTGGGTTGAACTCAAGAGGTCATAAGGAAGCTCTGAAAGCAATTTGGCAGAGTCTCCCCAAGTATTTTTAAGCTCTCTTTCTATGGCCATGGAGGGTGGGTTTAAATAGAGGGGGAAGAAGAGGCCACCAGTGGCAATTGGTGGGTGATTTAGGTTGTTAATGTGGATACCAGCAAGGTGAAAAAATTCAATTGATATGAGGCAACTTGGATGGGTTTAATTTTGAGTTTTTGTCATGGGGGAGCACTTGGCCATGGCTTTTCTGGCAACCTAAGTGGTCGGTCGGCCAGGCTCAGTTCACCATCTGATTCAGGGAGGTCAGGACTTGGTTTTGGTGAAGTCAATTAGGGTTGGCCATGTGCAAATTAGTTGAATTGAAATAGTATGGTGAAAAGGATATTTTGGGTATATTTGGGCCAAATCATGGTTTGGAGTTGGGTTCATCCCTCAAGAAAGGTTTGGGTGCTGAGGAGAATCAGGTGGCTAAGCTGAAGTGGTGTGGAGAGGTCCCCATCCAAGGGATTTTGGCTAAGCATGGGTTTAAGTGTGTCATTAAAAGGGTTAAAAACATTTTTAAAGAGGCTTAAAAGTCTTATGCTCTTGAAATTAATAGTTTTATGAGATGGCAAGCCTCTCATGGCTCACCTATGGCTTGGGAGTGGCTTCATGGCTTGTCCTTGGCTTAGCTAATTTTCATGATAAAGGATTTTTGAATTTATAAGATATTTTGGTGGAGTTTGGCATGATTCTTGATTTGGAATGATTTTATTTTGAATTTAGAACTTTAGGAATGATTTTAATCAAACGGATGATGAAGAGAAAGAATTGTCATGTGGGCTTTGGATTTGAGCTTTTGAAATTAGATGTAGTGGGCTTGGGATTTCAAAATTGAGGTTGAATTTGGGCTAAACTTTGGGCTAATTGAATGTTGATTTTGGTGTAGGAGTATTTCATGAAGTGTTTGGAAAAATTTCAAGTGATTTTGAATTGAATTGAGGGACTAATTTTGTGGATTTAGGCATATGGTCAAAATTAGGGCTTTTTGATTTGGGTGAAATTGAGCTTGCAATTGGATCAATATGAGCTTGAAGTTTGTTTAAAGTATGATTGGGCATGCTGAATTTTGATTTGGAATTGAAATTGGGCAAGATTGGGGTCAATTGGGCCAAAACTGGGGTTAATTTGTGGGCATTTGGGCTTTTAACGGCAAATTGGGGCTTTTTGTCAAATTGGACTAATTTGGTCAAATTGATGATCAAAAATTGAAATTGGGAATATTTGGGATGATTTTGGAATTTTTAGGTCATGAGGAGCATTTTGGTAATTTTGGAAATTTTTTGGGAGTATTTTGAAAATTTAGTAATTTAAATGTTTGACATGATTTTTGGTGAATTTAGGTAGTGAGGAGTGGTTTGAGATGATTTTTAGACAAATTTGGGTGTTTCAGGTAATTTTTGGATTTTTGGCAAAAATTAGGGTTGTAGGGTTGTTTTAGTAATTTGGTAGTTTTGGGCTAAAATGGGCCAACAAGCCATGCAGTCATGCCAAACCAATAGGAGCCATGTGAGGACCTATTTTGGATGCTCAATATGCCGGTTCTAACCCTCTTAGCCAAAGACTATGGGTATAGGTTCATTCGTATGAGCTTTCAAAAAGGAGTTAGAAAACCCACTTGAGAGATCTTAGAGTTTGGGGTATGTGAGAGAGTGTAGTGTGTGTAGATTAGCCCCACCAAAACCAGCTCACCCAGGGTTAGTCCTAGGGTCTAACCATCCTATGGCCATACTGACCCCACCTACTAAGTGCTAGAGATTAGGACCAATATGTGGAACTTCAAGTTGAGTAAAGAAGAGTTTGGAATTTCTAATGGTGAGGGTTCCTTTTCTAGTTCTCTAGGAATAGTCAACAGGAAAATCCTATGGCTAGACCCTAGGCTATTAAAGAGGAAAAACTAGACATCAACCAAAAATCAGGTCCACAAATTTGTACTGGAATTTGGAGTAAGGCTTGGACACTAAGCATTGGTCCAGCAATCTGGATAGATAATCAATGGCTGAAATAAATACAGAGGGGGAGAAGGGGTCCCCTTGTATAAGTCTCATAACTGTAGTGAAGGATCCATAAGCTTGTCCATTGATCAACACACAGGGAGTGTTATTCTTCAACCATCTGGAGATGAGGCTACAAAAACCTTGTGAGATGCCCCTAGCATTTAAAATCTTTAGTATAAAATCCCAATTATTTGTCTCATATGCTTTTCTAAGATCCAGTTTGTGATATTTGGGAGACTGCCTCCAGATTTCTCAACAAAAGAAGCAATGCAGTTGAAATCCTCTCCCACCAGCCTAAAGAAGGACATGGAGGAACTGATGGAGTGCTAGGCATCCCAAAGCTCAATTCCAGCAGCATACAAAAAAGTGGCAAAACCAGCATGGCCATCCATTTGGAATGAGAGATGAACAAATTAGGGGTAATTGATGATAACAGGCTAGATAATCTCTTTTCTATGGAAGATCCAATTTTTTTTATTAATGTTTGCAAAATGAGAAAACCCACAAAACTTGTTCATTATAGTGTAGGTATGTTTATGAACCATAGGTTCCTGTATAGCTAAACATCAAAGTTTATGTTTCTCAGTTAAATGCAATAGCCTTTTGATGGAAAGGAGGTGTACAATTCCCCTAATATTCCAGCAAAGAAAGCTAATCATTATGTGAAGGTTTGGATCTCTCTCTAGTCAGCCTGGTGAGGGAACCCCTTCTAGAGGAATATTAGCTACCAACTTCAAGTATGAGAGTGTCATCAAGATGATGTTTAAGATCAAGATTACCTTTCTTCTTCTTTTAGCTTTCCATATTTGCCAATATGTTTCCAAAGCTTGATGCATATTCTCTAGAAGTTCTAAAAAAGGGGCCTCAGTAGCAGTAGCAGGTAGAACAAGAGGGGGAAAGGTTTCTGCCTCAGCACAGTCCCCCCCTCCCCAGTAGCAATAGTGGGAAGATTTTCAATCTCAGGCACTACCTCTTCCACAAGGGAGATAATATTGGGATCAGAGGGAATAATAAAGGAATCCAGCTGGTTCACAGGTAATGGGGCCCCCAATAGTAGGACCTGCCAAGTCAGCATGAGAACTAGTGGCTACAGGAGCTTCCTTTGTAGCACTTTCCTATTTCTTTCTGAGATTTGGGTGGAGCCTGAAACACCTGTCATCAGAGTGGCCAAACATATTGCAATGATGGTAGTAATAAGGTCTTTTTTCAGCTACAATTTTTGTCTAACAACCATCATGAATAGTTCCTAGCCAAATCTTCTCAACCTCGGGTTGGGTGATGTCTCTTTCCACTAAGATTCGAGCCACATATGGTCTAGACAAATTAAAGGTAGGTACATCTAATTTCAAAGGTTTGCCCAAAGCTTTGCCAAAGTTGAGGATCGCTTTATGATTGAAAAAATGTAGCTTAAGCCCAGGGAGTTTGAACCAGACTGATACAATAGATGGTTCCTTGCTAGGATCAAAATTGGGTGACCATTTGAGGAGCATCATGGTGACACCTTCAAGCTGTAGAATCTATTTGGAAAATAGTCTTGCATAGTCCTCTTCTCCAGAAAGATTGATCGAGATGTGTCTACCATCCAATAGACCCACTCTCCAAGCCTCTTTCAGCTTCAAAGTGTCAAAATATTTCCTTATAGTTTCCATTTTTGGGTGAACAAGCTGAAACTTGCCAATTAAAGTAAACTTACAGGCTTCAGTAAGACCATGGATATCATCCTCCATGTAAAAGATAGCTGGTTTGCCTCCTTTCCTAATTAGAGGTTTATAGTTAGGGTCAGCTTAATCACGATATGCTTGTGGGAACTCCAAATCATCATAGTTCTAAATGGTCACATTGCCCTTGCCCACAACGTCAGCAAAGGTAGCTTTAGCCCACTGAATATTTGTTTTCAAATCAATTGGAGCAGGTTCAGCCATCAGGGAAGGAAGAAATAAGTAACTCAGCCAACAAACCCCACACCAAGTACAAAGAGCACACTAATGGAATAGTAACATTTGAACAAAGAAACGCCCAAGAAAGGGAAAACCCCCAAAGAGAGAAAACCAGAACAACACAAGAGCAAGTAACACCCAAAAACAAAAACAAGAGAGGGAGGAGAAGGAATTACACCATAGCAAAACCAGGTAGCAGCCATCCCGTTGGAAACCCTAGCAGAGCACTAAGGTGAGCCGCCATTTATATAATATATAAACATATATATATATATATA
>NW_018222013.1:28692-35517 GCF_001263595.1 Phalaenopsis equestris
TATATATATATATATATATATATATATATATATATGAATATTGTATAAGGAGCATTGCTCCAATTCATTAATAATAAAAAATAGTTACACATAAGAGAAGAGGACCTATAAAAAAAGGCAACCTCTCAAAAAGAAATGCCATAAAAAAAGGAAGCTATTTAATGTAAGGAAGAGAAAGAAGGTCACTGGACAATAGGAAGGCCAGTGGGGAAGGAATCCTTTTACTAAACAATGGGATTTCAGTGTGAAGACCACTTCTAGCAAGCCAATTGGATGGTCTATTACCTTCTCTATATATGTGAGTAAAAATTGTGGAGCAGTTCTTCAGCAAAATATGAATCCCAGAAATCCAACAAATTAAGTTCCAGGGGATGTCACAAGAACCCTTGATGATGTTGATAAGAAGTAATAAATCAGATTCAACCCATAGCTGGTTAAAATTACAAGTTTTGGCAAAATAAAGAGCCCAAAAAAGAGCTCTGGTTAAAATTGCAAGTTTTGGCAAAATAAAGAGCCCAAAAAAGAGCTTGACATTCAGTCTCAAGAGGTTTGATTCCGCATACTCAGATCATATGGTCGGGCAACTGCTTATCATTTGTAAGTCACCTAGGGTCTAGTGTTGATTCCCTTTGGTGGAGGGTGTGATACTTGAATTGTTAGGCTCATCGGGAATGATCATAGCTCGTATAATAGTATGAGGTCATTCTTTAGAAATAAATATTAAGTTTCCTCTGGTCTGAGGTTCGATTCCCTCTAGTGGAGGGTGTGGTACTCGAAATATCAGGCTTATATGGCGAGGCTGGAAGCTCTACTAAGGGTTCCTTCATGGGGGCACTCCACTGGTGCTTGGTAGGAAGGAAATTTCTGCTCCTTGTGAGAACTTCCTTGATAATTTCCTCAATTGGGCTCTTGGTTTTTGTGTTTTTCCGGATTCCTGGGTTTTTCTTTTTTGAATTTCAGATGCATTGTTCCATTTGTTTTCTGTGCCCTATTTTGGGTTTCTTGTTTCTTGTCTTGGTGGCTTTCTTTGGTTTGCTGCTTCTATTTTGGGTGTTTTGGGGACCTTGTTTACTCATTATGGAAGCTAAACTTCTAGCTGTTGATCCTAACTTTGTGGGAAAAAAATCATATGCTGCAATGACTGGGTTGGAACTAAGTGGTACCTCTTATGGGGACAAACTTATGTTTCCACAAGTATATTATGATGTTTTGGAAGGTAAAGTTTACTTTGACTTGATTCTGAAAGGAAGTAAGAAGTCTGGGAAACATGCCATTATCTTCTCTCAACAGGAAGTGAATAGTCTAGTAGAAACTTATAGATTTACCTTAATTAGAAAATTCATTAAGGCTCATCCCAAGATGGACTCTATTAGGAAAACATTTGATGAACTGAAGCTAGTGGGGAATTAGAAAATAGGTCTGTTTGATGGAAGGCATGTCATGATTCATGTAACCAAAGAAGAAGATTATGCAAAGGTATTTTTAAAGAAGTTTATTCAGATTGAGGATTGATCCATGAAACTACTAAACTGGACCCCAGCTTTTGATCCAAAGAAGAACTACCAACTGTACCCATTTTGTAAAAACTCCCCAAGTTAAAACTCCATTTCTTTAATCATAGAGTGTTGTTCTCTATTGGTACCTTACTAGGCCGTCCAATAAAATTGAATATCTCAACATTTAACCTTTCAAGGCAATCTGTGGCCAAAATCCTTATAGAGAGAGATATCATCGTGCCTCTTATTGAGGAGGTATGGCTTGGGATAGCTAATGATGGGTACTAGCAACACATCATAATGGAACAGCAGCCCCACCACTGCAGCCACTGTAGTATGTTTGGACATACTAATGATCACAGTTATAGACTGCACCCAAGTTTAAAACCTTCAGTAAAACCATAGAAAGGAAAAAAGTACACAAGAAAACCATATGAAGAATCTAGAGAGAGACAACAATGATGCACAATTTGTAGTGCATACTGCTGAGGAGGAAGATATAGAGGTGGCACTGGAGAGAGACACAATTTTTTTTGCAAAGTGTGGGGAAATCTATTGGACTTGATGTTGACCACACTGCTATTGATCTTGACCCAGAGTTAGTTGAAGAATTAGTAGCTAGAGATACCCCACAACAAAATGAAGTTATATTACAAGAAGAACCTGTAACCCTAGCTCCATATATGGTCTAGGAAATGCAATAGTTAATGGAAGATGAATGGAAAACACAGAAGGAAAGGAAAAAGAAGAAAATTCTTGGAGATGCCCAGGATGATACTTCTATTTTGGAGGCAGAAAGTTCATATTCAACTAGAAGGGAATCTCTCACTAAGCACACTACAGGGAGAGCAAAGTCCTTTCACCATGATTAACTTTCTCTGTTGGAATATAAGAGGGATTTCCCACCCCCTTTCTCTAAAAAGTCTAAAATATTTAAACAAAAAATACAAATTATGGTGTATGGCCATTTTGGAGTCTTTAGCTCACCATAATCCCCAAAAATTCCTCAAAATTTTCTCTGGTTTTGAACCATTTCCTAATTTTAATAATATAATATTGGTATTCTGCTGAGTTGAATAGAAATATTCCATACTACAGGATCATCAACAACTACTTCACTTCTTCTTTGATTTGGAAGGTCACTTTGGTATGGCTACCATAGTGTATTTTGTGTGCATTAGAATAGCCAGACAAGAGCTATGGCAGGAAAGAAACAACATGAGCCAAATTGTTGTTGACAGATGGCTTGTGCAGGTGACTTTAACTACCTTGCCTCCCCCTATGAAAAGAAAGAAGGTAGGCCCCATAATTACTCTATAATTAATACTTTCAATGACAACATTCAAGCTTCAGGGTTGTTTGATCTGGGATATACTGGTCTTGAATTCAGCTGGAGAAGGGGCAAACTTTTGGAGAGGCTAACATATTCTTTCCTAATGATAATTGGATGCATTATCTCATCAATACAACTGTTACCCACCTCAACTTTGTAGGATCTGATCACAAACCACTTCTCATTACTGTTGTTGCAGCTCAAAAGCAAGGGAAGGCTCCTTTCAGGTAATTAAATTTGAATTCTACCCGTGAGGATTTCCTATCCACTGCTTTTGCACATTAGAGAGACATTAATCATCACAACCTCTTGATTAGATTATGGTACCTACAAAAAAAAGTTGGGAAGGCTTTAAATCAATGGAATTGGAACACATTTGGCAATATACTGGCTATAGTGGAGAAAGCTGAAAGAGACCTGGTAGCTATGGAGGCACTGGAGTGGAGTGGAGAAAACTCCTTTCAGGTACACGTCTGCCCCAAATTAGCCATGTCCCAAAATTACACCAATTTGAACAACATAATCCCAAAATTTCCATCCAATTGATATTCAAAACTCTTCATGACAATTTTTAGGACCAATTTGAACCATCAATTGGGCCTTAGCCAAAATTTAGCCCAACTCAAGCCCAAGTCTAACCCAACATCCCCAAATTTAGCCATGAGCCAAATCCTTCAAATTGAACTTCCAAATCAATTTAAAATCACCCCAAACTAGTTCTAAACTTCTTTTGACAATCATCTACACCATTTTGATCAATTAATTGAGCTCAATGTCATAACTAGTCTAACCTAAACCTAACTTCAAGCCAAAATGCCCAAAATTGAACCCTTGCACCAAGATTGACCAAACCAAACCAAATTGATCACAACAAAGCCACTACAGCGACCATTTGGACTCTAGTGACCAACCTAGACCCACCTAGCCCACCCTACATGAGTTATGGACCAATGGTCTCTGGATTTAATGGATCTCCTCCCATTATTAGCCTAAATCAAAATATCTTTGCCAACATCTCTTGTCATTAGGGTTTAACAATCATTAACCACCCCCTGGCCTCCCTAAGCCAAGAGGTGACCTGACCCTAACCAGCCACTACTTCAGCCTCCGGAAAACAGTCAACCCAAGAGAGCCCCAAGTGGATAAAATATAAATTGAACTTCACTTAGTTGGCTAAACCCCAGGCCATTGGAACTTTTCTCCTCTCCACCTCAGCTTCCAATTGCACCCATCATATCTTCCTGAGCTCCTCCAGGCAGCCCTGACTATAAATATAGCCCTTCACGACCAAAGGAAAAAAAATTCAAAACCTAGGAGAAACTCTGCCAAAATCTCACCAGAGCTTCTCCAGACCTCCTTGAGCCCACTTTTTCCAGCCATTCAAACCCACTACCCTAAGTCGATTCCTTACCGGAACCATGAAACAATTCTCCACTCCACCACACTACACCAATGACCAATTAAACTTGCACACACCATCCTCAGAGTGAGAGGAGTTGATCCCCCACGAAAGCCCCAACATAGACCCACTCTAACCTAGCTCTAGACCAACACCTAAAAACCACCTTGGTTGAAATCATAGATAGACATTTCACCATATCCTAGATAGATGATCATCAATTTGATTATTAGTCCCTTTCCTATTGATTGCTACAAAATCAAACTTTTGCATCAGAAGTACCCATCTAATTAATCTTGGTTTTTCATCATTCTTTTTCATTAAATATTTAATACCCAAATGGTCAGTATGCACAACACATTAAGCTCCAATTAGATATGTCCTAAGCTTATCAAAAGCATAAATAATGGCTAATAACTCTGTTTCAGTAGTGGTATAGTTAATGTGAGCATCATTAAGAGACTTAATAGCATAGTATATGACTTTAAAAATCTTATCATATATTTGCCCTAATATAGCTCCAACTGTATAATCACTAGCATCACACCTTAATTCGAAAGGTTTCTCCCAATCAGGTGAAATAATTATAGGAGTAGTGATTAATTTCTCCTTTAAAATTTCAAATGCTTTTAGGCAATCTTGGTTAAACTCAAATTTTGTATCTTTTTCCAGAAGTTGGTTAAACTCAAATCTTTCTGAAAGCTTTTAAGGCTTTGTAATTTTTGAAAAATCTTTAATATATCGCCTGTAAAACCTAGAATGTCTTAAAAAGCTCCTAACTCCACTTATAGTAATAGGTGGAGGTAAGTTTGACATAACTTGAATTTTTGCAGGATCAACTTTCATGTCATTTTCTAAAATTTTATGCCCAAGCACAATTCCTTCTACAATCATAAATTGACATTTTTCCCAGTTTAATACTGGATTAATCTTTTCACATCATTTTATAACTTTCTCTAAATGATTCAGACATATTTCAAATGACATTCTAAATACAGAAAAATTGTCCATGTAGACATCAATACCTTTTTACTTAAATAGCTGAAAATTAACATCATCCATCTTTGAAATGTTGCAGGTGCATTACATAATCTAAAGAGCATTCGCCAAAAAGAAAAAAGTTTCATAAGAACTAGTAAATGTTATTTTCTCTTGATCCTCAGAAGCAATAGGTATTTGATGAGATGATAACTAATATATTCATCTAGAAAACAAAATATATGTGCTCAGCCAGCCTATCAAATATCTAGTCCAAAAAAGGTAAGGGAAAATGATCCTTTCTGGTATCATAATTTAATTTTCTATAATCTATGCATATCTGTCATCCAGTGACTTGTCATATCAGTATTAATACATTATTGACACTTTTCACCACAATCACACCTCCTTTATTTGGAACACAGTGAATTAGACTAACCCAAGCACTTTCTGAAATCAAATATATTATTCCAGCATCTATCCATTTTAAAATTTCTTTCTTAATAACTTTCATCATAGGATTTAATCTCCTTTGAGGATCAGCTCTTGGTTCAGGTTGATCTTCCAAATAAAATTTTATGCATACATATTGAAGGACTGATTCCTTTAATATCAGCTAATGTCCAACCAAAAACTTTTTTATGTCTTCTTAATTTTTCCAACAACTGTTTTTTTTGTGTATTAGTTAATTCTGAGGATAATATAATAGGTAATGTAGATAAATCTCCTAAAAATACAAACTTACAATGTGTAGCACTTCAAATGTGTAGGAAGTGTTTTCAATTCTAGTTCAGGTGGTTTCTCAATACATGAAATCAAATTCTTATTACTTTCTGTATAGTCTAATGACAACGATTATATATATGCTTAAAAATACAAGAATTTGATACTACTGCTAGAAGATTTAATTTCCCAGCAATGGCGATAAAAACTTGACAACGGTTATAGATTCAATAAAAATGTGTATAAAATATTCAATAATTGCAAAGTCACACTTATCAACGCAAGTATACGTATCACTCAAGTAATACAGGGCTCTAATGGAGTCCTGGATATCGATCCCACAGGGAGTAATATTAGAGGCTTTGAACTAAGATTTAGAAAATCAATACTTAATCACAACAATATAGTTCAAATTACATATTTATCACTAACAGGCAATTGAAATAAATATATAATTTTAATAAACTCTTAATTAACTAATTTTACTAATAAAGTTTCTAATATGAAGTTCAATATGTAAGGAAGCATCATTCTCCTTGTCAAGAAATTAAAGTGAATGGATAAATTGAATCAGTTCAAATTGTATTGTGCCAGATAGGAGCATACCTATTCTTTACCCTTTGGTCCAGGCATAAAGAACATTGACTAATCCTATGCTTGGTTACTGAATCAGTGGCTAGGCTGGGAGGACACCGGCCCTCACTTCAGGGCTCCCACGTTCCCCTTGTCTGAGGGCTAACATCTACACATTAACACCCAAATGATAGGATCGAATTAAGGATTTTAGTCTGTCACTCTAAAATCTCCAATTCTACGCCTGATAATTTTATTTCCCTATTTATTTGCACCCAACTTTCAAGGACTTTGACCTCCCTAAATCTTGGATGTAATCTTCA
>NW_018222013.1:36192-36951 GCF_001263595.1 Phalaenopsis equestris
GCATCTTTTGAGATAACCAACACGCTCGCCGTCGAAGGCCTCGATGGCACCGTCAGCGGCCTTTTAGAATATTTGATTTTAGACTCTCAAGAAAAACCCACCGTTGGCGCCGTTGGGCTCACCGTCGGCGCCCTAGTTCAAATCTTCATATTTTGGTCTTTTTTGCTCTAAATTTGCTTCTTTTTGCTTCTTTTTGCTCCAATGACCATAATTCAACATACCTGCAACAAAACATCAAAAATACCTTTCTTTAAAGAGCAATATCATCAAAATTAGTATAAAATAGGTATGAAAATCTCAACATATTTTTCTTTGATCAAAATCCCTCAAACTTAATTATTACTTATCCTCAAGTAATTTTAGTACTACGAAAAAGTTATGATCTATTGTGCTAAAGTTTTAATTCAGAAATACTATAAGTTTGATTTAAGTAAATACTATCGTGAGATTTTCAGAAAAAATTCAAGTAATTAAATTAACTCTGTATGTACATGACTATCTAGTCATCAAGTTTAAGAGTTCTAGTTTTCTATTCATTTTAAGTATGACTATATGTTGTAATATCAAGTCACTTAGAACATTCAAATGATAGGAACTTCATGATAACACTACTAGTAAAAGATTCTATTCCATAAATATGAGTTCAGGAATGTATTTAGGTTTTCCCTTTAGGCAAGTCCAAGTGAATCCAATTTTTTATTAGGCATCTCCTTAAGGTTCTCCTCACTTATATATATATATATATATATATATATAAAT
>NW_018222013.1:37099-37585 GCF_001263595.1 Phalaenopsis equestris
AAAATCATATTAATAATTTTTGAAAATATTTAAATTGAGAACATATAATAGTTAATCTTTTTCTTCCCTCCCCCAAACTTAAATTTTTCAATATGGAATGATACAGGTGGAAAAAAAAATTTAAATATAAATCACACCTCAGTACTTTAGGCATTTTCATCATTCTGAAATTTTTGCAGCTCTTTCTCAAATTTTTTACTTCAACTGGTCTGTAATATTAGGATCTTTTTATACATATAAATCATTAGAGAATTTTTTGGGTAATAAAATTTTGAAATAAGTACAAAACTAAACATTATACAAACACAATATTTCACTAAGACATCACAATATTAAATAAAAAACAATTACAAATATATTAAAATGCAAATAAAAATCACATCACATTACAGTTTTAAAAAAAAAACTAATCAATGTCTATTAAAACTACAAATGCAATTCTCAAACTACGACACTAAACATTTATGCAAACATAAAATAAAATAG
>NW_018222014.1:0-376 GCF_001263595.1 Phalaenopsis equestris
ACGTGAAACTCTAAGATTCTTAATACTTTAAAAAAATACAATATCCTTTACTTTAAATAAAATTAGCAGAGTCTTATCCTTTCGCACCAAACAGCTTAAATCTAGAATTAATTTTCATTATTGAAAACTTTTACTCAAGTCTACTATATATTTGGAAACACAAATATAGTTATCCGAAGTTAGGCTCTACCACCACAGGTCATGTTAAATTAAAAATTTTAAAATATAGTTTATTGAGGACAAATAAAATTAAGTTTCTTTCTTTAAAAAATGAATTTTTCTTCCCCCCAAACTTAGGTTTTTAAGAGATTAAGTATGAAAAACTGAAATTATCGGGTGAAAGAAACATAGTTAATACACAAAGAAAAGACTTACC
>NW_018222015.1:0-1036 GCF_001263595.1 Phalaenopsis equestris
TTAAGTAAGAATAATAGAAAGAAATAAGAAAATTTATTTTATTCCATAAGAAGAATACAACTAATACAACATACAACTGAAACAAAATGAGATAACCGAAAGAAACTAAAATAAAAATAGGGAAACTACCCAACTCAGAAAAAAATACAATAACTTTTGTAAAATTGGAAATATCAAAAGTAAATCTAAATTTGAAAAGTTCGCTCTAATAGAGAGGCTCCAGTAAGTGACTAGGTGAAACATGTTATATAAAAATATTAACGGTGAGTTGGAAAACAAAACTCATAAATAACAATTATTTATTAAATTAAATACAAAAGTAAATACAACAACGAAAATGAAACAATAAATGGAGATGATTGACTATGTGTATAAAGGACTTTGCAAAGAATATCACCATCCATCAGGGAAATTGTTGCCAATAGTCATTCTAAGCCATAGTGTGGGCAGGGTGGGTAGGGTGTCGCCAACTCTAATTTTTCCGCAGTGCATATAAGAGGGTTCCATGGCTTCCTCTAGCCACGAGAAGCTCTAGAAGAATGTGTGGTGACTTCCAAACATTAGAATGAGTTTTAAAAGGTCTCACGTCATGTATGGGCCTTCCTGTCGGTACATCCTCTTGGGTAAGGCTAAATCGATGCCAACCTTAGCTCCTTGCCACGAACAAGTGCTAAAGAGTCCTTGATGGGTCTCTTGAACTACAGGATGCCACAGACGAATTGTAGATCATCTTGAATCATGCAGGTGGACACCCAACACTCGTGACATCAAAGGAAGATGCCAACATTCTTCTCTTTCTTGCTTCATATCTTACCGATCTTGATACGTAGTTGAACAAATTTATTTTTGAATGATATTGGCAATGTTAAAATTAGTATTATGAATAATAAGATCTTTTGGATTGGTAAGATTAATCCAACCAACCATATTGTTAAGAATACTCCTTGCTCAAATTACCCCAAAAAAAGCTTGGCCAAATGGATTTCTAACAAGTATTACTCCCTCCCAGATGTCCCTATTTGGTTGGATTTCCCTA
>NW_018222015.1:3565-10112 GCF_001263595.1 Phalaenopsis equestris
GGGGATGAGGGCTTGTTGGTAGTTTTGGGTTATTGGATGGAGGAGTGCTGCAAATTTCTCTGTTGAGGCACTTAAATTATATGGAAAGTTGAAACCTTTTTTTATAGTTATTAATCATTTCTTATGTTTTATTTCAGTGATCTGATCGGTTTGTTGTTATTGTTGAGGATAAGAAGAAAATAATACTGAAACTTGATGGTTAGAGTGAAGGTTGATATGCTTTTTTTCTTTTCTTTTTATTTGGATATTTACGTATATATCATACAATTTTTATGTATTTACTTTTTATGAGCTTAATACATAAATTTAAATTTTTATATTTATAAAGGATGCAATAGCAACAAATTTTCATCATAGGCATGAATGTCGATATGTGACACAAATTTCAGGGTAGTTTTTCAAGTAAGGAATATTTAAATTTCAATTTTACTAAACTCATAGTCAAACTAACAGACTCTGTGACAAGAACACAATGATGCTAAAGTAGGACCAATTCAAGTCAAATTAAGCCCAATTCTAGTCAAACTATTTTGGGAGGTTTTCGATGCTCAATTGACATATCAAACAAATTTCAAATATAACAAGTATATATTCAAATTTAAATTCAAATTGGGCATCTCAATGAGATTGTTCCAACAAGTTCAAGTTCATTGAATGCTAACATTGTTAATACACTCAAATATTCGAACGATGTTGATCCTTTGTTTCGTTCGATAGTGTGGTCTGAATTCTTTCGTTATTTGCCTGGAGGTCTCTCATAAACTCTATAAATGAAATTGAACCCCTTCATAAAAGGGAACTAAGACTTGACTCTATAAGAGGATAGAGAGGAGAAAAGGACTAGTGTTTTGCACCGAAGATCCGACAAATGCTTTCTGCTCTTGCCACTATCTGTCACTATCAATCACAGTTGACCACCATTGGACACCTCCTGCTCATTGCAACGAAACACTGTGCAGAGTAACAATGCACCTTGTTGAACAACAACCAATGTGACAGAGTAATGAAGCATTGCGTGGAGTAGCAATCAATGTCATGGAGTCGCGAAGCTTCTATGGAGCAACTTGTCATCCTGAACACCGTACAACGAAGTCCTTCGAAGATGGTGTACCAAAGTTCCCACAACAACAACTAACTCCAACTGTTATGTAATAAGTACTCTACCAAATGAACACGGTAACTATGTGATCACTTTCTCCATGTGGGACAAGAGTGAACCTATACTCATTATGCTATAGTGGATTATCTTTTACT
This sequence comes from Phalaenopsis equestris, assembly GCF_001263595.1. NCBI lineage: Eukaryota > Viridiplantae > Streptophyta > Magnoliopsida > Asparagales > Orchidaceae > Phalaenopsis > Phalaenopsis equestris. The sequence continues at coordinate 4,820 of NW_018222015.1, forward strand.
GGACTTAGCCCTATATGATTTTTGTTTTAGTTTTCAGGTTTTCCACATAAAAACCCTATAATGCCGATACCAGTCACTTTTATTATTTGAGTGTGTGATTAATCTGTTCAAGGCTAAGACAATAATTCATTATCTACCACCATAAATTCTTCAACACGCATCAATAACATTTAAATCTTTCAAATTAAATCATAAATATTAATAATAATAATAATAATAATAATAATAATAATAATAATAATATTATTATTATTATTATTATTATTATTATTTTAAAAGTGAAATACATCTTAAAAAGATGAGTGATTACCGATGATCACCCAATATGATATTAGTTATGTATTAGCTTAGATCAATATTAAATTTACCATCGATGAACTAATGTGAATGGTAGATAATTTTTGCTCTTTGTTTTGATAAATTATACTTAAATGTTTTAATGTGGATTTTGCATACCGCGGTCCTCAAATTATAATTTTACGTGTGAGGGACTTTGTGATGCTTCTGTCCCTTTGTTCTTTGGTTGTTGCAAAGGGTCGAAGAAAAAGATGAATAATGGCATGTTTGGAGATCTCTACCTTCCCAGCTAGCTCTAATGGAGACTGTGTCGTAAGGTAGGATAAGAGAAGGAGGCGAATAATGGGATTCCAGGGCAAAGTGGTTTTTGAGCTTATTGAAGTTCGAGTGGCCATCGAAAGTGATTTGGGACTCAAGTTTGGTGACGAGAGGGGCGATGAAGGAGGCGCAGAAGGCAAGGATGTTTTCAGCTTTGTGAGAGGCAAGGAGATTTAAGAGGAATTGTTTCACCTTGGTATGGCTAGGCTCAGAGGGATCGAGGTTGGAACAGATACATTAGTTTCCAGTGAGCTTGGTGGAGGGAATGTATGTGTTGTAGAATATGATTTTAGGTGAGGGTTTCAGGCAGGAGAGGGGAAGGGTGAAATGAAATCGTAACTGTGTCACCCATACTATTTTGGAGCCCTGATACTTAAAATCACCAACAATTTCACTAAAACCTGCAGACAAAAAAAAAAAAAAAAGAAAAAAAAAAAAAAATTCGGAAATAATTTTTTATACTGCAATAATTTCTTATAAATTCATTGTTTCCTATTTAAAATTGTAGGCACACCATAGCAAACAACTGATGCCCCTATCATAGTAGGAAGTTTACAAGCTCCCCTCACCTCAATAATAAATGAAGCAACTCTCAATTTGGCTTCACAAAACTTGCAATTCTCCTCAACAATCTCTGCAGATTTCGAAACTTTTCTTCCGTATAGGAACTTTGATTTTCCAGCATTTGAAGTTTCTGCCAAACCAATACATTTGTTGCAGTTATGAAGGATGGAGTCCTAAGTTCATGAGTTGAGTATAGCCTTCGCGAAATGGTCGATATCTTTATCAGATACCTCCCATAAATTTGCAATAATGGCAAGTGAGCCTGCAAATAAGTAGTGAAGGGAAGCACCTTGAGGAACATAGCAACCTCTCTGTCTAAGAGATCCATTGCTACAACCTGTGAGCAAAGCAGCAGCACAGCTACTGAGTTTTCCAACGAAATCTGCATGTATATATTGCATTCCTTTGGCATTAAAAGAGAAGGAAAGATTTACATACATACCACTCAATTCCCTATGTGGTTCCATATCTAACAACTATTTTTTCACATGCATGTCACCTTATTTGTGATTGAAGAAGTATACTTTACTTTTTAAAAGTTAAAATTATGATATTTTTATGAGATATTGAAGAGAGCTGATTAGTAGAAAGGTCAAAAAGTGAAGTAAGGTGTTAAATGTGTAAATAAATAGGAATTTGGTGCTATGTAGGTAAATGTTGTGAAGAAAAAAAAAAAGATTTACATACATAACACTCAATTCCTATGTGTTTGCATGTCTAACACCTAAACTTTGATTTTTACATACATGCCACCTTATCCATTCAAGAAAAGGTGTATTTTATATTTTAAAAGCTAAAATAACTGTAATTTTTATGTAGTATAAATTAGGTGTTAAATATGTAATGCATAGGAATTAGGTGCTTTGAAACTATTAAATGACGGCGACACAATTATGAAGTAATAATTAAATTAAGACAAACTTACCACTTCCATGACCAAAATACAAGTATAGGTCATGATTTTGTAAAGCTAGTAATAGTTCCTCACTTGTTGGAGCATTTCCTGTTTTGCCCTGTGCAACAACAAAAAGCTACTAGAGCACCAAATAGGAAAAAAAAATATATAATTTTAACCTAAATACAAAAAATATTTACATATATATAATTTTAACCTAAATACAAAAAATATTTACATATATACCATTTAATTCTTATGTATCCGCATATCACTAATACCTAAACTTTAACATTTACATATATTTCACCTTAAGCATGTATCAAAAGGTATTCACTTTTTAAGAGTTAAAGAGCAATGATATTTTTGATGTGATACGAAAGATTTAGGCAATATAAGTATAAAAAGTTGTGGTAGATATGCAAATACATAGGAATTAGGTGGTATGTAAGTTAATGCCCTGGAAAAAAAGAAATTGTTTTAAATGTATTTGAAGAGAGTATTAACTCCCACTTATGATTTTGAAACCATTCATCAAATTGTTGTTTTGTATGACTGAGATCACCACTAGGATTAAGCAAATAATATGCATGAAAGAAGTCTATGTATCGAAGATTAAATTCAAATGTGTTCTTCTTTTCACGGGCATGACAATTCAGTTTTAGCAAAATGCTGCCTAAGGAAAGCATGCGATAAACCTCCTGCTTTTTCAATATTGGCATGTTCTCCCATCAGATCATCTGCAGTCATGCAAGCATGGCTTAGGATAGCTCTTCAGAGCAAAAACTACTTTATTCTAAAGAAAATTTTCCTTGAAATCTAAAATGAAGGTTGTTCAAGTAGTGGACAAGGTTAGGATAAACACGAGAAAGTTATCCGGCGTATCACCTGTGCAAATCTAAAAGGAACAGGAGTAAAGTGGCAAAATAGTCCACGGACCATTTACATTGGGTCATATTAGGCCCAGAGTTTAAACAAATGCTAAATTAATCCTGAGATTTTTTTAAAAGAGGCTAAAACAAGGATTATTTCAACTAATACTAAAAGTATTTTAGGACTAAATAGACATTTTTATTGGGAGGAATTTACATGCATATTACCTAAATCCTATGAATTCACACATCTATCAATTAAACTTTTTTTTTACATAAATACCACCCAAATCTCTTATATCACATCAAAAATACAATCATTTCAACAATTAAAAAGTGAAACAATTTCATACATAGGAAAGGTGGCATGTACGTAAAAAATGGAGTTTAGGTGTTGATATGTAAATACATAAGAATTAAGTGGTATATATGTAAATATTCTTTTTATTAACTTTGGGGCTAAAATAACCTCATGCAAAGAATCAGAGGATTAATTTGACAATCTTCTCCAAATAGAAGTGTTAATTAGGTGGTTCAATACCAAACCGAAAACTTTATTCATTATCAAATGAAAGAGATTACCTGCACATCAGAATCTAAGACAAGAATAATTGGTTGTCTATCAACTTTCATGTCTTTGCCCACTGCTTCTGAAATCAAACTCTCAATATATGTGAGGATTGACTTAACTTAATTACTGTGTGCACTACCATATTGCCTTGCATGTGTGTTTGCATTTTTGCATATTATATCACATATGCATGAATACATTATTGCATCCCATCTTGCATCTGTATGTCTGCATGATTACGATCATATGTCTGACTTGCGCATTTCCTGGGGCCACTGTCACTATAGTATGTCTATCTTTCTAGAGCCCCTGCTGTCACAGCATGCCTACTCTTTATAGGTTATTTCCCTATCGGTGTACCTTCTGAGACCGTTGTCATCATGACATGTCCATCTTTTTCGGGCCCCTGCCGCCATGGTATGCCCATTCTGTCATGTCACTGCCCTACCGACACACCTCCTAGGGTTGCTGCCACTACGACATGCTCATTTTCCTGGGGTCACTGCCTCTTCGGCACACCTCTTAGGGTCACTATCACTACAGTATGCCCACCTTTGTTTGAATCTCCGCCCCATGGTATACTCATCACTTCTGTTTTGATTGATCATCTGCATTTACATTTGCATGTTTGCATGAATAGCGAGCCAGACCCATTAAGAAAGTGACTCCCATGTTGGTTGCGATGCCTTAACGAGCATTGCTTGCTGGGTCAATCCCGATGAGCAATGCGAGTTAAGTCATCGGGACTGACATGAGTATGACTGTGCTAAGAATTCAATGAATCTAACTTGTGTCACCTCCTTTCGTGACACCTTTTAGAACCATTGGATCCTTAGAATGGGGTCGGTCAAACAATCCCATCAAAGTCATTTAGATACTATCCTGATACACTTTTCGTTAGATCGTGTGATAGGCTAGGATTTAGGGTGCTAGGTACTAGGCTAGGATTTAAGGTGCTAGGTAGTTTTTTTGATGTCTGCTTATTGTTCTCTGTCGGATTGGTTGCCATAGCCAGACATTTTTCATTTGCATTATGTTTCTGGTGTGACTGCATGCTGCATATGTATGGTAGGGTGTTAGGGCGGTCTTCTGCAGGGAAACATGCTGCAGGGAACCATGCTTATTTTTATATACACACACAAGTACCGTTATGGGGGGAGCAAGTAATGATTTCTTACCATTTTTTCTGACCCTTTTGCTTGTAAGTGCTACTTAGCTCCCCCACTTTTAAGGCACGACTCATGATACATTATTTGCATGTGAGCTTTCCCACTGACATTTATTTTTCATGCAGGACTGAGTCTTTTTCTTTTCTTTATGTATTTTTGGAGTCTAGGAGAGTTCTATAACAGAAATAAGATACAGGCACAGGTTCCAAGACGTTAGCGCGGGAAGCACGTCGAGGGGACCAGGAGCAGATACTTGTGCCCCGTATCTTAATTCTGCATTTTATATTGATATATAAAATTAGGATCGGACATGTATATGCGGAGTCCGACCGCCTTTTTCTTTTCTGGGATATGTTGCCGATCCAGCAACACCAGCCTGTTTATTATCTTGATTTGACTTGTTTTATTTTTTCTTTTAAATCATGTTGCATGTCTGCACTTGCATGTGTTTTTCTTGTTTTCTTTTTGTGTTTTATCTGGAATCTCACGATATAACATAGGCTCTTTAAGACTTAAATTCTTAATTTGCTTTGTTTTTCTTGTTTTTTTTTGGGGGTTTACATAAATCTCACGATATAACATAGGCTCTTTAAGACTTAAATTCTTA
>NW_018222016.1:0-1651 GCF_001263595.1 Phalaenopsis equestris
TCACCCATTGATTGTACATGAACGAAGAGGTTATAAAAGTGTTGGTATAGAAAATCTTCTGTAGAGTCCTCTTTTATCAATTTCATCTTTCTCATCAATCGTATCAAACTGTCTTTGACATGTGTAGAGTGAACAAATTGTTCTTTCATCCTCTAGTCTAGATGATCGAAGAAATCAGAGATATTGTTAATTGCATTCATAATATTTTGTTCCTCCTTCTCAAATTTCTTGATTCTGCACATGATCACTTGTGTTTTGTCCGAAACTAAAGGTTGAATAGGCAGTGAATTTTGAGGTGATTGATCCACCATTATAGTCATATCATTTTTATCTTCATTGGTTGTGAATCTCTCAGTTGGGTCCAAAGGCTTCCAAAGTAGAAGTACATTTTCTCAAATTTCATAAGATACTTGGAACTGACTGCAAAGTAAGAAAATTGTGGAAGGACGTCCAAGCCTATAAGTTGATCCATGAACGATCAGGCCCAAAACAGACTTCACAATTATAGATCCAATATCGATCAGCAGTCACATTGGATGCAGTAATTAAGAATAACACTTTCCTTAGAAACTTTACCGATCCTCATCGTCGGTAATAGTTTTGCAGAAATGAAGAAGTGCGAGTGTTTTGGAACAGGGTTTAAAAGTGTCGCAGAAAAACTAACATACTCGTTTTCTCTCATTTCCCAGTCTTCAATTTCGTCTATTAAATATCGGTAAATCTCATTCATCAGGTTTCTTGTCGGGATGAAGTTGGAATAATGGCAGACAGGAACGTTCTCAAACATATATAACTCATTGATCCATGCAACATTTAAAGTTATCCATCTACCTCACACATAAACGACTCCCTGGTTGATTCCATGCAAATAAGCATAAAATTCTTTCTCCAAAGGAACAACTACGACGGTTGTAGTGTAGCACAACACTTCCCATCTTCGTCGCACAATCATCTCTTCAATTGTCGTCGATGGATTATTCAATCCTCAATTTACGAATCCTCGTTCCTTGTTTAATCTTTTCTTTGTCAGTACCTTGTTGAAGATTCGCTGCTCTTCCGCACTAATGAACTTTCTCCGGTTGAATGACCGCGACTTTATATATGCTCAAAAATAGAAGTATTTAATACTGCTACTAAAATATTTAATTCCTCAGCAACGGCACCAAAACTTAATAACGGTTATAGATTCAATAAAGATGTATATATGAAATATTTAATATTAGTAAAGTCACACTTATCAACGCAAGTATAAATATCGCTCAAGTAATATAGGGCTCTAATGGAGTCCTATATACCGATCCCATAGGGAGTAATATTAGAACTATGAACTAAGATTTTTAGAAAAGCAATACTTAATCGCAATAATGGAGTTAAAATATATTATCTGTCACTAATAGGCAATTGAAATAAATACGTAATTTTAGTAACACTTAAATAACTAATTATATTAATAAAGTTTTTAATGTGATATTCAATATATAAGAAAACATCCTTCTCCTTGTCAAGAAATTATAGTGAATGGAGAAAGTGAATCAGTTCAATTTGTATTGTGCCAAATAGGAGCACACTTACTCTTTTCTCTTTGGTCATGGCATAAAGAACATTGACTAATCCTACAATTGTTTACTGAATTTGCGGCTAGGCTGGGAGG
>NW_018222016.1:4086-4710 GCF_001263595.1 Phalaenopsis equestris
GCTCTAACTTTATAACAAAAATTAAAAATCATCCAAATACAACATAATAATAAAAATGAAAGTCCAAAAACACACAAACATCCATTTCTATTACAAAAGATCCCATAAATAAAAGTAACAAAAACAAGTACATCAATTACATTCAAATATCAAAATCCTAAACTATGTCTTCATCTCCTTGGTCAGCAGGTGGATTGGGTTGATACTGAGTATATCGGGGACACTCAGGAAATGTAACATCAGACTCACCTCTGTAGTGTCGGGCCTGAGCTTCATAATAAGCTATCTCAAAATTTGAATGCCTCTGAAGGTACTCACTATCATGATCATGTCGACGTTCTAAACCTCTAATCATTTCATTTATTAACTCTATACTTTTTCGCTGCAACTTTAACTCATTCATCAAATCAGTTAGGGTAAGGGAACTAGAAGGTGGAAGGTCATAACTTGTAGAGGGGACATCTCTACTAGTAGAAGGTTCTTCACTCCTTCTTCCAGTTCTCCATTTCTCATGGGATTCATAAGTCTTTAAATTGGCTTTACTAATGGGCTTCATAGGGTAAACCCATTCTCATTCTTCATCTCCAGCTTCCACTCCAGAAAGTTGGCAAAGTGCATAAATAA
>NW_018222016.1:4738-5910 GCF_001263595.1 Phalaenopsis equestris
CGTAGTCAATATATTCTTAAAAATAATTCTCCCCACATTTATAGTTCTATTATTTTGAATACAGAAATTCAGAATAGCTCTATCTCTAGTTACCTCACTAAGGTGATAAGTCGGTAACAGAGTAGAGGAAATAAAATAGTGCCACGCCTTAGAGGTGGCATTCAACATGGAAGCAGAAAAATTTTCTCGTTCTTTTTGTTTAATTTTCCACGTTCCTTACCCATCAGTGAGAAAGTTGATCACATCATTCAGGGGGCCTTCCATCGTACTGAAGGATTCATAATGATAGCTATAAGAGTCTGGGACTTCGTAAAAGGTGTTGAAGTGAGCGACATTAAATTCAACAAGAAATCCACGCACTTAAATGATTTCGTCTTCAGAATAGATTACGTTGGCGTAGAACTCCTTCACAACATTTACATCAGCTTTATTGATGGTGTAACAAAAATTTTCCTACCTTTGCTCGGCAATAACTCGTTCAATTTCTCCTCCTGGACTCTCAAAAACTTGATCTTGTATACACTTGTTTCCTTTAAATACTGAAGTAAATCTTGTTTAAGCCATCGCATTGATGAAGCGAGACTCGTCTAACTCAATTCATCTCTTTTGTAGTAGAGTCATTTCAATCTAATCAAATTATAGAAAAAATTTCAAAATATACTTCAAATATGCAAATAATGGCTTCCAATATTAATTCTAAGAGTTCAACACTAAGGTCCATGAATTTCTTCCCAATATTTTCTTCACATTCTCAAAATTTTCGGATCTTCTCAATGTAGAAGAAATCCATTGTGAAAATTAAATATTTTTAACTTGGAGTGAAGCTCTTACATAGAGACGATCAAATCCAGTGTCAAAAAGCCTTGAAATTGCCTCCCAATCCAAGATCTCTCAAGCCCTAGGTAAAAAATTGCATTTTTAGGAGGAAGGGGATGATGAATAGTGGCAGTTGACTGGTCAAAATCGCGGTTAAAGTTGTTTTTTCTGGATCTCGCTGTTGGTGGGGTCGATGGCGCCGTCGGCACGCTCTATTGAAATTTAAACAGAACTCTAGGGAAAAATCTGCCATCGACGGCGTTGAGGGCGCCGTCAGCGAGCTTTATTGATTTTAGTTCAATTCTCGGATTTTTGCGATTTTGATCAATTTCAAGCCTTAACGACATCCTTTCACT
>NW_018222016.1:6053-6418 GCF_001263595.1 Phalaenopsis equestris
CACTAATACAACTTCACAATCCAAGCCACAACACTCAAAACGCTGAAAACAAACCATTCTATGCTTAGTCTCAACTATACAGAGATCTAAAAGCATAATTCTAAAGCAAAGCAAATACAAACCAGGGAAGAAAGAATTATACAAAAAAAAAAAAAAAAGTTAACGTACAAAACTTTTATAATAATAAAAACCAAATGTTTAAGAGTAACCATAGTGAATTTTCATATTGTAAGCATGCCACACTGCTCAAATTTTACATAAAATAAACTAAATATATTCTATATATTTTGGACTTCATCAGCCGTATTGAACTATCTTCTAAATGTCCAAAGGGATCAAAATGTTCTTTCATCCTCCAGTCTAGA
>NW_018222017.1:0-4908 GCF_001263595.1 Phalaenopsis equestris
AAGGTTCAATTTTGTGTGTAAGAGTGTTATGAAGATTTTACGATTCAAATTTGGGCAAATTAAGTAGGCTATGGGGTCAATTTGGTGAGATTAAGTTATATGGCCAAAATGGGGGGTTTCACTTAGATCAAAATTGAGCTCAAAGAATGGGATAATTAGGCTTTTATTCAATTTAGATTGATAAAATGAAAGATTAATTTGAGTTTAAATTTAAAATTGAGGGGAATTGGGCTCAAATTGATGGACATTTGGGTGAATTTTGTGAAATTGGGTCTTTAAAGGCAATTTGGGGGTTTTGGTCAAAATGTTCAAATTGGGTTCAATTGAAGGGCCTAAATTGGTTTTGGGAACATTTGGAGCAATTTTTGAGGTTTTCAAAGAGATTGGGGTGCAAAGGGTGTTTTTGTAAATTTGGTAATTTTTTTGGGGTATTTTGCGGAAACATTTGGAGTAATTTTTGAGGTTTTCAAAAAGATTGGGGTGCCAAGGGTATTTTTGTAAATTTGGTAATTTTTTTAGGGTATTTTGGTAAACTTGGAATTTTGGGGTGGATTTGGGTATTTTGAAATGGTTTGTAATGAGTTTTGAACAAATTTGGGTATTTTAGGAGAATTTGAGGATGTTGAAAAAAATTTTGGGTTTTAAGGGCATTTAAATAATTTGGGTGGATTTAGGTGCAAAAAGCCAAATTGGACATTTTGATAGAATTGGGGTACCAACCATCCTTTATGTACTGGTCTTAGCTAAACCCAAGTCTAGGGCTATTGGGTCTAGGGACAATCTACATGAGTCTCCCAAAAGATCAAGGGATCAAAGTCAACAATTTTGAGTTTAGGGTTGTGAGTGGATATAGGTGATAGTGAGTGCAGGTGAGTGAACCAGTTCTAGACCAACACTCAGGGTCAACTCTAAGGTCAAAAAGTCCTATGGGGACTCTCTTTAAGCTCCCTCGTAGTGACCCCACCTACTAAGTGCTAGAGGTTAGGATCAATATGTAGAGCTTTAAGTTGAGTAAAGAGGAGTTTAGAAGTTCTAATTGTGAGGGTTCCTTTCTAGTTTTCTATGAATCATAAACAGAAAAATACTATGGCTAGACCCTAGGCTACAGAAGAGGGAAAACTAAACCTCAACCAAAAGTGAGGTCAATAGTGGGATATGCAGTATCCCCTCGCATGAAGAAAGAAATTCTAAGCGATGCCAAATCTGCCAGACGATCTCAAAGAACAACTAAAATTTAGTCTACTCACATTCCGATCAGGTTATGTTTGGGAAGTAGGATTGATACTACCATCATCACCACCGATTCTACCTAGTATACTCCAACACTTGCAGGTCATCGACTAGTTAAGTCACGTCTAGGTCCGAGAGTTCTACCAGTTACCAATTATAAGAACGTCTCTAAAGTTCCAAAGGAAAAGATGAAGAGGTTACCTGATACTATATCTAGTCTTCACCATGGGGGCCATACCTCTCTTCAAAATATCGATGTCTTTGTTGAGACACCCCATTTTAAGTCATCGCTAAAGAAGAAAAAGGTATGGGTACCTAAGGTCTTCTTACCGTTACAGTTCAATGAGCTCGTAGGGCAGGATCATAGAATGAAGCAAGGGTCCGAAGTATTCGGCATTGTTGCAGCTATTGCTACCAAGTTGGATGAGAAAATGGAGGATGTTCAGCAGTCCCCGAGATATAAAGATGATACAAGAATCAATAATCAAAGAAAAGGTTTAGAAGCTCAGGGTCGAGATTTTTGAGTTAGCCTAAGAACATGTGGTTTTCGTTGATGATGATAATGAAGATTTTGACTTTAACGACTATCTTGATGAGGATTTTATGGATATTTATGTCATTGAAACTAGAGTTGCTGCATCTACGCACGATGCCCAACCTCTCGTTGAAGGGAAAGTTGTAGATGATCTGTGTAGGGCTATTCTGCTAAGGGATGAGCAAATTAGCCAAATGGAGAAGAGGAGGGAAGAGATGTCCACTTCCATGGCTACCATGACTACAATTCATGGACAGTCTCAAGTACAACATCTAGCTTCTCTAAAATTCAATCAGTCAGAGATTGTACATATCACAAATGAAAGGAGGGAAGCTGTCTGAGCTAACAGAGATGATCAATAGAAGAAGGATTCTCCACCAAGCGTCATACCAAAAAAGAATTTAAGCAAATGGTCAAACAAGTTCGTGAGGCCTTAACCGAATGTAAGGATGGTGCATTGATTTTAAAGGGTAGACCCTACCCGGAGGAGTTTGATGTCGTACCCTACCCTAAAGGTTTTTTGTCACCAAAATTTAAGATATTTGATGGGATTGGAAATCCCAGAGAGCACATAACACATTTTCAAGCCAGCTGTAGCAATACTGGATGTAACAGAGCCTTGCTTTTCAGTCAGTTTATCAGAAACTTGTCAGGGATAGCTTTCGATTAGTATGATGAGTTGCCCAACGAATGAGTGAAGACATTCACCAAATTAGAACAGTTGTTTGTGAAGAGATTTATCAGAGCGCAACATCATGTTTCTATTAGAGATCTCGTAGTAGAGAAATAAAGGCTTAACAAGTCTTAAGTAGATTATATCTTGAGGTGTAGAAACCTTAGCATGAAGATATTGATGAAGATATTGACGATATCAGTTATGATGAGGTGAAAAAACATTAACATGGAGAAATCTTGAGGTGGACCAACTCAAGTTTGATGAACCTGGTTAATGAGAACAATGAAGATATTGAAGGTAGCGATTACGATAACACCGGGAGTGAGGAGCCAATCCTTGAGCATGATGGAACACAACTCTATATCAACTTGGATCTCTCCGACGAAGAAGAGGCAACAAAAAATTTACTTACAACATTGTAAGAAGGAGAAGCAAGAAGGTGAAGAAATCACAGAGATGAACCTAAGGAGAGGGAAAGTGTTATCATTGAGGCAGCTCATATAGGTAAAGGAAAACAAATAGTAACTCTAGAAGAGCTACTTCCACCTCTGCCAGTGGAAGAACCAAATAATCAAGTAAATATTGAAGGATTATTTAAAATAGATTATAACATGCTGGCTCATCTTAGGAAATTATCACCCAAACTAAGAGTCTACAATCCTTTGATCCTGTCGAAAGAGATGAGAGAGAGTCTCTGGTTATAGCCTTGCTTGAACTAGAGATTTTCTTAGCTTGGTTGGCTAGCACATCCTTGGATGAAGTTTGCTCATTAAGAGAATAGCCTGGGATAAGTTTCACAGATGAAGACTTGTTGCTCGGTATTATACAGATTTGTGAAACTTATCTGTATAAGTTGAAGACAGCTCTACATCTCTATTAAGATATCTTAAGCATGTGCATTTTTGGAAATAAAATCCCTTAATTTGGGGGACCTTTGGTCCATGGCTTGATTTAGGTGGTTTCATGGTGTTTGGACGGGTCACTAAGTCCAACTGATGGCTGTGGTGGAGTTAATTTGGTGGCTTTAAGGTGGTTAGGTCACATTTAGTGTATGGGTCCAAGTGGGTGCAAATGACCAAAACTTGGGTTTGGGCTAGGTTAGCCATGTAAATTGGCCAAATTGATTGATAAAAATTGTGTAGATGATCATAAGGAATAACTTTGGTGAAAAATGGAAATGGTTTTGAGTTCAATTGGGGGTCAATTTGAAGGAATTTTGAACTTTAATCAATTTGGTCATGTTGGGCTAGGCATGGGTTTAGCTTGGGTTAGCCTTGGGCTAAGTCCAAACTGATTGTTGTAAATGGTTAATAGGAAGCTCATGAAGAGTTTTTAACATCAATTGGATTCCAATTTGGAGGTTAAGACAATCAATTGGGTGAAATTTGGGGACTTAGCCAATTTGGGGCTAAATTTGGGAATTTTGGATTTAGGCCAAAATCAAATGGATTTGAGACTTCACCAAGGCAAATTGATGGTTGATTTTGATGTATAGGGCTCAAATCATGGACCAATTGAGCTTGGATTTGGTTTATTTTGGTCATATAAAAAGCGAATTTGAGTTTGGGATTGGAATTTGGGTCAATTGAGATCAAATTGGTGGACATTTGAGTTGGATTTAGGGAAATTTGGGCCCTTAAAGGGCAATTTGGAGATTTTGCTTAAAGATGGTCAAATTGGCCAAACTCGGTCATGTGGTAGTTAAGAAAAATTAAATTGAGAATATTTAAGATTTATTGGGATTTTCTGGGAATTTTTGGAATTTTTGGAATTTTGGGTCCAAGAGGGGTATTTTGGTAATTTTGGGGTGCTTTAGGGGTAAAAGGCCAAGATGAGTATTTTGGTAGATTTGAGGTACCAATCATCACCAATAAGCCATGGACCAAAGGAAACCCCATTTTGGATCCTCTACATAGTGGTCTTAGCCAAACCATAGCCTTAGGGCTAGTAGGCTTAGGGGACCATCTACATGAGTATCCTAAATGATCAAGGGATCTAGGCTAGAATTTTGAGTTCAGGGCTGTGAGTGATTGTGGGTACAGATAAGTGTAGTGAGTGTCTTAGCTCCAGACCAACACCCAAGGTCAACCTTAGGGTCCAACAATCCTAAGGGTGACTCATCTTGGGTTTTGAGCTTTAATATCAAAATATGTCAATGTCCGTAGACTCATTACGTTAAGTGATACTCATGGATCCACTAAAACCCTAGACAACACAAATCTATTGATATTAATAGAGATGTAGAGCTGTCGGCTAAGGCCTCTGTCGGTTAAGGCCTACATATGTCGGTTAAGGCCGACATTGAAGACATGTGCATTTTTGGAAATAAAATCCCTTAATTTGGGGGACCTTTGGTCCATGGATTGATTTAGGTGGTTTCATGGTGTTTGGACTGGTCACTAAGTCCAACTGATGGCTGTGGCGGAGTTGATTTGGTGGCTTTAAGGTGGTTAGGTCACATTTAGTG
>NW_018222017.1:5079-6266 GCF_001263595.1 Phalaenopsis equestris
AATTTGGTCATGTTGGGCTAGGCTTGGGTCTAGCTTGGGCCAGCCTTGGGCTAAGTCCAAATTGATTATTATAAATGGTCAATAGGGACCTCATGAAGAGTTTTCAACATCAATTGGATGCCAATTTGGAGGTTAAGACAATCAATTGAGTGAAATTTAGGGACTTAGCCAATATGGGGCTAAATTTGTCAATTTTGGATTTAGGCCAAAATCAAATGGATTTGAAACTTTATCAAGGTCAATTGATGATTGATTTTGATTTATATGAATGTTATCAAGATTTTTAAACATCGATTGAGGCCAATTGACTAGGCTATGGGTTCAATTTGGTGAGATTAGGCCATATGGTCAAAATTGGGGTTTTGACCCAAATCAAAATTGGGCTCAAATCATGGACCAATTGAGCTTGGATTTGGTTTATTTTGGTCATATAAAACGTGAATTTGAGTTTGGGATTGGAATTTGGGTCAACTGAGATCAAGTTGGTGGACATTTGAGTTGGATTTGGGGAAATTTGGGCCCTTAAAGGGCAATTTGGAGATTTTGCTTAAAGATGGTCAAATTGGCCAAACTCGGTCATGTGGTAGTTAAGAAAAATTAAATTGAGAATATTTAAGATTTATTGGGATTTTCTGGGAATTTTTGGAATTTTTGGAATTTTGGGTCCAAGAGGGGTATTTTGGTAATTTTGGGGTGCTTTAGGGGTAAAAGGCCAAGCCAGCATCTTCATGAAGGACAACTTCATGAACTGAAAATGGTTGTAAATCTCTTTTATTGAAATGTTCTTATCCTTCCTTGTAATATTTGATGCACTGATGTAGGGAAGAAGAAACCATATTGTGTTCATGAATCCACGGATGACCAAGTAGAGCATTCAAAGAGGTCTCGGTCAATGATGTGAAATTTTGTGGTTGTTACTACTTCTCCAACTTTTGTAAGCAATGTAATTGATCTAAAGGCTCTTTCCCCCTTCTGGTTGAATCCTCTTAACATCATTTTATCGGCTTTGAGGTCTTGAGCTTTAATATCCAAATATGTCAATGTCCGTAGACTCATTAAGTTAAGTGATACTCACGTATCCACTAAAACTCTAGACAACACAAATCTGTTGATATTAATAGAGATGTAGAGTTGTCGGTTAAGGACTACATCTGTCGGTTAAGGCCGACATTGAAGACATGTGCATT
>NW_018222018.1:0-748 GCF_001263595.1 Phalaenopsis equestris
GGTCGTGACAAACGACAACCTCGGAATCTTAAGACGAGTTAGGGCTTATATTGTATAGTAGAGCTATACAAAGGCCTAAAGATGATGTGAGGATTTACGTTGCATAAGCAAGCAACCTCGAAGTCCTATGGCTTTGTTTTTTTAAGTCTAAGGAAGGAAAATTGGTTTAGATGGGGAAGACAGGTTTTGTTGTTGAAGATGGTCGTGTTGCCCACCAAGCTAGCTCTAAGCTCCTACCTCGATGAGTTTGAGTTATCTAGTGTGTCAAGTTATAATATTAAATCAGGTGGACCTATGGTTGAAGTTCTTTATATTTTATGAGGGCATATTAAAGTTGATTACAGCGTCATCGGTTAGGATCATACGGTTCCCTCGTTCCGTCATCACTATATTCTATTGGATTCACTTAGTCCAAATGAACTTACTAAACCCAACTTAATGAGTTCCATAATTTCATTTAAACCATGGGAAGCCTTGTTAGCAACCGTAGGTTACCTCCTCCGAGCCTCCGAGGGATTCCGAAGGGATTCCCGATCATACAATAGAGACGTCATAATTTAGTTGAAGTTTTGGTTTTTGTGTGATCTTTGTGATTAAATTTTGTGTTGTTTTATATTTTGAATGTTGTGGCGGTGAATTTTATCTTGGTTGATTTTAATTTTGGTTTTAAGAATGTGGCTATCCTGATGGTTTTAGTTTTCATGCAGGGTGAGATCGTTGTTTAGCATACAAATTTGCAGGTATAAAA
>NW_018222019.1:0-341 GCF_001263595.1 Phalaenopsis equestris
TTTATTTTTATTAAATAGCCAAGAAATTAAAATAAATCTAATAGATCACAGATAATTCAAAAAATTGTGAAAGTTGATCCAAAGGCTTCTCTAGTCTAGGTCTACCTCCAGTAAAAATTTGAAGGGATTACAATTTACCTTGGTCAATCTAGGAATTTTCTTTGAAAAATCCTATTTTTGCATGAAAATAATTATATAAATTAAATTACATTTTGAAAAATCATATTTTCTCCTCTGATGTCTTAATTGACCCATGAATGAGGTAGGATAAAAATTTCAAAATCATATGAATTTAATTTAATAAAATATGAAGTGTTAGAGCCTTCGGGGCAAATGTGTAA
>NW_018222020.1:0-1918 GCF_001263595.1 Phalaenopsis equestris
GGAAGGGAGAAAAAGTCAAACAATCTCATGTTTTTCACTTTAATTCAATTTTGCTTACTCTTATAAATATTAATAATTAATTTCGAACTAAAAAATCTCATGAAATCCTTGAAAATCTACTGTCCCTGATAATCGCTGACTGAAGCGAAGCACTTTTTTTTCTCATTAAATTATTAAACATGCTGAAATGTGAAATACTCTGCTGGTCAAAGGTTGAGGGTCTGTTTGGGACAGCTGTTGATTATTTATAAGCAGATTATTCTAATAATCTGAAAATCTACAGATTATCAGAATAAGCTGGCTTGTTGTTTGGGGCAGCTTTTTCAAAACAGCTTACTGGAAGCTGTTTTGGATTAATGATCATTTTGCCCCTGTTTAGTTAAGATATTTGCAACAGAGCTGTTTATGGAAAATAATAGATAAACAAATGTCTTAAAATATTACAGTTCAGTTACAGAAATTAAAATGCATTGCTCACCATTTTGTGAGTATCAAAACAAATAAAATAGAAATATAATTACAATTACAAGTAAAAAAATTAAAATTTTTAATTTAAAACTCTGCTGTCGTCTATCCTCAGAGTCGCTGTCCTCTTCAGAAACCATTGCAATACAATCACCGTCGACATGAGAGTATATCAGAACTTAGGCCCAACAGAAGTAACTCATCTTCGTTACACCAAATGATAATAATAATATAATCACAAGAGAAAATCGCGAACCAACTGCTGATCAGCTAGGGCTGTAAACGAGCCGAACTTGAGCGAGCTCAGGCTTGGCTCGTGTTCGGCTCGTTCGAAATAGCTCGTGTTCGAGGAATAGTGAAAACATCAAGGATTACTTAGCATCAGAAAATAAGTGACATAATATGTTGTGATATGAATACATAAGCGAAGATAGTCAAGAAAATCAAGCATACATAGCATCAGAAAATAAATGACAAAAACTGTTGTAATAACAATACATAAGTGAAAAGTCTAATGAAAGCTTAATACAAAGCAGACTCATTCTTCAATTATAACACATAAATATTCAATGTGCATATCGGGCCGCAGTGCCATGAACATTTGCCTACGAGTAGGGTTCTCGAGTTTTTTTAACACATTTTGTCTGAAAGCGTATATCGACTGCTACTTCTGAAATAGTATGTAAAATGGTCACGCAGTCCCAAATCGTACTGTCAGGGGGAGGCAGTGCTGAAAAAGCTGCAATTAGTTCAGCAAATGAGCTTTTAACAAAACTGTCATTCTCTTTCTTCCTCCCTGCAAGTCTGGGCCTTTTAGACATGGAATTAGACTCCTCCATCTTTTTTTTGTTAATACTAGGAATTTTTTCATCAGCTACAACCTGTTCAGGTGGCAAGTCATCTGGTATTCCTGAAAATCCCATCTCGCTTGGGTTTAATGTGTGCTTCTCAGTCGCCACAACTCCCTTAAACATAATGTTAAGTTTTTTCTCGAACTCCGGCTCAATTCCGCATTGCCTATATTTCTTCGCTGTCGGTAATTCCTGTAACGTTGTATTTAGGGGGATTGGTTTCTAATTAATTTGAGAAGTAATAAAATTGAGAAGTAAAAAATTACGGGATTAGTTAGAAAATTACCTCTAATTTCTCAGTCCACCATTCAGCTGTAGCATCGATCGTCCTTTTAATGGGATCCCACCCAAACCCGGCAGAGCAACGTTTCAACTCTTTCCATATTTTCCATTCTTTCTTCAATTGGTCCAATTTGTTTTTGAATTTAAGCCTGTCGTAATCCCTACCATTGGATTCTTTGATTCTCTGAGCTATACGGTTGGCCTATTCCCCAGTTCAATTTCTTTTATGCATAGCTCGCAAAAAATATTTGTTACTTCTTTATCCCACATTGCAGACAGACCCCTTTTAGTTGCCTTTGACAAGTTGAAACTATCGGCAA
>NW_018222021.1:0-622 GCF_001263595.1 Phalaenopsis equestris
CTTTACTTTGTTTTTTTATTCTTAGTTTATGATAGAATATAAATAGCTAGCTTATGTATATTTCAAGCTTTCCTATGGGATCGATATCTAGGACTCCATTAGAGCTCTGTATTTCTTGAACGACACGTATACTTGCGTTATATGTAAAAGAGAATTGGGACTTTAAAAGAGGGTTTAAATATAAATTATTTTCATTAAAGTTACATTTTTGTTTGGGTTGCATTGCATCATTATTATTAATTTATTATCAATTTTCTCGAATCTCGCATCAATTTTCCACTTTTTATTGTCCTTTTGGACCATCACCAAGTTCGAGAGCCATGTTGTGTATTGGACATATCAAATATAGCCAGCCTCCTTCAGACTATTGGGTTGATATTCTGTTGATGGCAAGCAACCTCTACTGAAGCTCTAGGAATCTCTGCCGCTGTCAAGCCGAAGACTTCCCAATGCTCATGAGGGTATGGATCAGTAGATTTTTGGACCCTACATCGAAGCTTTCATTGATTAGAAAATCCTTACTAATCTCTTCTTCGTCATACACAGGTACTTTAAGGATGGTCTCGTTGGTCTTATTACCCCCTTCCCTTTGTATCTGAATGTCGAGCAGCTCATGATTCAT
>NW_018222022.1:0-4419 GCF_001263595.1 Phalaenopsis equestris
CATTCAAGTTTATGTTAGCATCAAAAGTACAGTACAAAAATACAAGAAAGATGGAACTGTAAACTGTAAAAGCGTACCTAGCGAGTCTTCTCGTTCCACCACCTAAAACTCAAAATGCATGTTAGAGCATTTTATGTAAAGCGGAAAAAGTAAGGTTTTGGTCACCTACCTAACCCTAGGCATAACTTGGTGGGTCCAAGTGGGTGCAAATGACCAAGACTTGGATGTTAATTGGCCCAATTGATTGATGGATTTGATGTAGATGATTGTAATGAACATTTTTTGTGAAGGATTGAAAGAATTTTGAGTTCAATTGGGGTTTCAATATGAAGGATTTTGGAATTTTGGTGAATTTGGGCTTGTTGGGCTAGACTGGGTCTAGATTGGGCTAGGCTTAGGCTAAGTCCAAATTGATTGTTGAGAATGGTCAATAGGATTGTGATGACAATTTTTGGGGTTAAGGCAATCAATTTGGTGAAATTTGGAGGCATAGCCAATTTGGGGCAAAATTTGGGGCTTTTGACTTAGGTTGAAAGTAAATGGTGAAGTTAAATGAAATTAAGGCTTCACTAAGGCCAATTGAAGATCAAGTTTGATGTTCAGGAATGTTATGAAGAGGTTTCAACATAAATTGTCGCAAATTGAGTGGGCTATGGGTTTAATTAGGTGAGATTTGGTCATGTGGCCAAAATTGGGGGTTTTGATTTGGATCAAAATTAGGCTCAAATAATCGGCCAATTGAGCTTTGATTTGGTTTAAATTCTTCACATGGAAGGTGAATTTAAGTTTAGGATTTAAATTGGGGGAAATTTGGACCAATTTGATGGACATTTGAGGTTAATTTGGGGAGATTAGGCCTTTTAAGGGCAATTTGGGGGTTTTGGACAAAGATGGTCAAATTGGTCAAATTAGGTTATGTGGTAGTTACAAAATATGAAATTAGGAACATTTGGAAGGTTTTGGGAATTTTTGGGATTTATGGAATTTTGGGCTAAGGAGGGCATTTTAGTAATTTGGCAATTTTTGGTGATTTTGGGTAATTTGGGTATTTTCAAAATGTTTGAAATGATTTTTGAATAACTTTAGGTATTTTGGGTAAATTTGAGAATTTTGGCCAGATTTAAGGTTTCAAGGGTACTTATGTAATTTTGGAGAGTTTAGGACAAAAGGCCAAGTTGAGTATTTTTGGTAGAATTGGGGTGCCAACCACCATAAATGAACTGTGGACCAATGGAATCCCCATTTGGGTCCACTATGTACTAGTCTTAGCTAAACCATAGCCTAGAGCCAAGGTTTAGGGGACCATCTACATGAGTCTCCCAAAGGATTAAGGGATCAAAGTGCAGACATTTTGGGTTTGTTTTTATGAGTGAGTTGATTGTAGTGAGTGCATTAGCTCTAGACCAATACCAGAGTTAACCTTTAAGGTCAAGTAGTCCTATGGGAACTCTCCTTGAGTTCCCTCATAATGATGTCAACTATTAAGTGCTAGAGGTTAGGACCAATATGTAGAGCTTCAAGTTGCGTAAAGAGGAGTTTGGAATTTCTAATGGTGAGGCTGGTGAGGGTTCCTTTTCGGTTCCTTTTCTAGTTTTCTAGGAATAGTTCATAGGAAAGACCTACGGCTAGACCCTAGGCTACTGAAAAGGAAAACTAGACCTCAACCAAAAGTGAGGTCAATAAGGGATCAAAGTGAAAACATTTTGGGTTTGTATTTATGAGTGAGTTGATTGTAGTGAGTGCATTAGCTCTAGACCAACACCAGAGTCAACCTTTAAGGTCAAGTAGTCCTATGGGAACTCTCCTTGAGTTCCCTCATAATGATGTCAACTATTAAGTGCTAGAGGTTAGGACCAATATGTAGAGCTTCAAGTTGCGTAAAGAGGAGTTTGGAATTTCTAATGGTGAGGGTTCCTTTTCTAGTTTTCTAGGAATAGTTCATAAGAAAGACCTATGGCTAGACCCTAGGCTACTGAAGAGGAAAACTAGACCTCAACCAAAAGTGAGGTGAATAGTGCTTCTTGACCTTAAGTGAGTGCTACCAACCCGATTATCTATGGATGGCAGTCCTAGCCTCGATCCAAGTGATTAACCATGGACCTTCATAAGTTTTCATTTGAATTTAATTCTTATGCATATAAAATTTATTTTACAATGCAAAAGATATTATAATTTAAAAAATTTTGTAAAGTGATGCAGACCACATGTTAAATAATTTAATCAAGCTAGGACTACAAACAACCTACGAGTATTAGAGGTAATCATCTTCTCAAGAGCCGTCAAATAGTATCAGAAGTCCTTATTCTCTCTTTTGATTTAAGGTCCTTGAGGTAGGAGCTACTAATCTAAACTCCCATAGCGTATTCCTTGTTTTAACACACAATAGCATACCGTCATTGCCGTAACCACCTAGACCTCAGACTTACAAAAGCCCGATGATTCATATGTGGCCAAAAAAAAATATCCTCAGTTGCTCACAAGGATTTAAATACCTTAGAGAAGACTCAAATTATTGATCATTGGGATAATTAATGTAGAATAAGTAGTGTAGGGCATTTCTATTCATTTAGGTGAATTATCGGGTCCCGAGGCATAACTTGGTGGGTCCCTAAAAGTTATAATAGGTGATATTCTTGAGTAAAGATGAATAAGTTCAACTTTCCTTCAAAATATCCAAAGGATCATAAAAGTGTTCAGGGCAAAACATTAAACAACTTTTAGAACCCTTTGAAATGTTTCGAGTTTCAATTTATTAAATTGTTTAATTAATCATCTGAAGTTAAATTTAGTTTCAACGAATTAGTTCATCTTGTGCTCAATAAACCTCAATATTTCAAATATCTCAAGAGCGGAGTACTCAGACATTCACTTGATATTTTATTTAAGAGTTATGGAGGTGGATGCCCTTCAGGAAAGCTAAACTCATTAAGAATCCTATACCCATGATCAAAGTCGGGCTTATAGTGTTTAAAGGTGTTCATTAATTAATCATGTTCCTCTTTTCTAAACCTCATTAAACAGGTTTAAATATCAAGCCTAGCTCACTACTAAGCCCTTAAATCCAATCTGCAAAGGAAATTTGTAATAATCAAATTTTAAAATGAAATTCAATTCATAGTAAAGGATCACACTTATTATTTCATCACTAATTAGGGGCTAAAAATGAGTGAGTTATTATCTTCCTAACTTAAGCCCACTATTTTAGAATCATCCAATTAAGCTATCTTCCAAACCTCAATAATTTATAAAATTACATTTTTACCCTTGTCTTGAAAAAAGGTGACAATTTTGTTTCTACTTCTTAACTCATTATGTTTCAAACATTCAAAAGAGTTCATTATGAACAAAATTATCTATTAACCCTTTGACATATCCTAAAATTTAATTAGGGCAAAAAATGCCAAAATTGTCATTTTTCCCGTAAGTCATCAAATACCACTCAAATGACTTTGAATTTATTTTGGTACCACACTCATGGGACAATTAAAATATCAGGAGAGAATTTAAGATTTTTCTAATTTTTATTCAATTTATATAGTTATTTTAGCTCAAAAATAGGATTTTTAATGTTAATTTATATAATTAATCAAAGTAAAGTTTCCATTCATGAAAAAATTATTAGAGATTCATCTAGGTGAGAAAACCATTTGGACAAAATTTCATAATTTTTATCATTATATTTTAATTATTTTAAGAATTTATTGATTTTAGTGATTATATAAATAGAAAATAAACTTTAACTTCAAAAAATACTTTTTATATTTTTATTAAATCTCTTTAAGTACACAAAACTTAGTTTTATCTTTTTTATTAACTTTTTTTAAATCTAGAGAAGTCAGAGAAACAAACTTTTCATTTTTTACAATTTTATTTTATTTATTATAATTATTTTAATGAAAAATTAAGGAAAATACATTTTTAGCTTTTTAAAGTCCATAACTAAATTAGAAAAATTAGGAAAAATTTTTTAAGGGCACACTTTGGTGCATTTTATATATTTTTGTAGTTTTTAGTAATTTTTAATTATTTTTTATTAAAAAATTGCCCAAAATAAATTATTTATTTTTAATAAAAATTTTATTTTTCTTAGATGTCCCTGATCACAAGGAACACTTAAAACTACTTTTCGTAATTTTTGTACTTATATTTTATTTATTATAATTATTTTAATGCAAAAACCCCATTTTATTTAAAAAAATAGACTTTTGTGGTCAAATCAATTCAAATGGGCTTCAAATTTTTATTGAGAGTTAAAATGGTAATTTTTTTAAATGTGGAACCATTTTTGGGGTATTTTTGAATAACATTGTCCTTAATTAATTTTTTATAAATTTTAAACACTTAATTAGTTTGAATAGTTTATATAATTATGTAAATCTACTTTATATTTTTCTGAATTATATTTTAATTTTATATAAT
>NW_018222023.1:0-336 GCF_001263595.1 Phalaenopsis equestris
TATCAAATGAACTTGTTTTATTTTAAAAATTTAATTATAGTTATGTTTTTAATCGCAGGTAATGTTGAATTGAATTACCTTGTATTGTGTTAAATTAACGGTCCATTTGGGATAGCTTATTTGGTGCGGTGGTGTTTTAAAAACACACATGACCTGTTTGGGTAAACTGCGTTTTGACAGCTTATGCGTTTTCAAAACGTTGAAAAACATATCTAGTTGCGGTGATAGTTTTCTGGCAACAGTCTGACTTTTCCCAAAAAAATAAAAAAATTGTAATAACAACCGCACCTAGCGTATCATAAGATTATTTTTAATCAGCTTATCAATAGATTATTC
>NW_018222024.1:0-3413 GCF_001263595.1 Phalaenopsis equestris
TGAGACATTGTGATATTCATGCGTGCGAGAAGAAAGGTAGAGAATTTAAAATCTTAATATTATAAGAAAATCGAACGCGTTTCTTAACTATTGAAAGAAAAAAGGTACGATGAGACGCCTCAATTTTTATGTGAAAAATTTTGAAAAGAGAAAAAATTATGTGGTATGATCTAGTTAGAATAATTCATCATTAATAGTGAGTACACATGTCAACTTTTTTCTTAAATTCGGAAAGGTGGAATTATAAATGTTAAGAATTATAATAAGAAATAATTTATTCCTATAAGAAGTTATGAGGAATAAATTATTTCCTTAATATAAGGAGATATTTCCTTTCCTATTTTAAATTTACTTCCTTAAATTAAGAATTATTTGGTTTCCTATTTTATGTTATTTCGTATATCTCCTATTAATTAATATGAATTAATTAGTGAAGATATTATATGATATATCTTTACTTTCATATCATTTTCTTTTTATTATTTTTCTTATTATATAGTTCTTGTAAGGGTTATTTATACCCTTGTTCATATCAATGAAATAATAAAAGTATTCCACATTATTCTGAGTTTCAACATGGTATCAGAGCGAGGTTTCGTACCCTAGCCACCGGTCCTTCTTTGAGAATTGTCGGACTCCCTTCCTGTCATCCTCTGTGCAGGAAGGGAGGGACACTCATCTTGATATTTGAAACGACGATTTTTTCTTCTTCTCCAAATCCCTAATTCCTCACCTCCTCATTAGATTACAAAAGTCATGGAAAGAATTACAAAGATGTGCTCCCGTGAGTTTGAACCATCTTCGAGTGCGCATTGGCTTCAACCTCAGCAGCATGGTCGTCAAGCCTCCAGCCAGCAATAGTGGAGGGAGAGATCTTGACATCCATCGGATATGACACAGATGATCGGCATTGTGGTTCCCCGCCGCATCAGCAACGACTTAATTCTCCACAAGATGTTCATCCCTGTGATTCTCCGTCGTCCAAACGACACCGTGAAGGCTACTCGCCACCGCCATCACCTAGAAATGCATGGGCTGATATTTTGGAGGATTCTCCTTCTCCGAGGACTTTCAAAAAGTCAGGGATCTTACTTCACTTCTGTACACGGCTCTGAAGAAACCATGACAGCAAATATGCTTTGGCGTTTGGCCAGACATCACTACAAACCATTTAAAAAATAAAAAAAAATAAAAAACTTTATGTGTTGTATCTTTCTATGCCTGCACCAGCGATGGGGCTCCAGCCAGAGCGACACCAGCGATGCCGCCACCCACCTCATCATCATCTCGCCAGAGATATCACTGTCGTGGATCAAACAATGCGTCCATTTCTCCTGCAGTATCTTTTCTTCCCTACCCACGCATTAAGGGGAGTTGCATTTCCAATCGGATCTTCTCCAAGCAGCCATCAGAACTAGAAACCTCTCTGCATTCTTCTCTGCATCCATCAATTCCTGTAGCTTCTGTTGCACCTCGATTTTTCCCTATGCAAACACCGAAAGTCGTCAGAGTCAATTTCTGTAGCCTTTGTTGTGCCTCAATTTTTTCCCTGCGTAGGAGCCTGGTTCACTACACCATTGTAATTTTAGCAGTTTTCCCTGCGTAGACATTTGGGCAACTGCAGGCTTGCATTTTTAACAAACAGCGGACATTATTTTCTCTTTCCAGTAGAAATTTTGGTTTGCCAATGGGAATTGTTTTTTTCTCTCTAGTGCAAATCACAGAAGATCTCCAGTTGAAATCCCAGTTTTCACTCTCTGGTAGAAATCGTTGTCCCCCGCAGAACTGCATAGAGCACTGGCTTCCTTGCGAGCTTTCTCATGGTCGTTTTCCCTGCAGATTTTTCAGTCGCAGATCCTTCCTACGGGATCTTCCAACCGTCAGACCTACCAATTTCCCTCCAGTACCGTCAAAGCACCTACCTACAGCTGGACCTATCCCTTGATGGCTTTCCCGCAACTGGAACTCCCTCCTGTAGTTCTTCTTACCGGTGAAATTCCCTCCTGCGGCCTTTCCTGCCGCAAGAACTTCCTGTGGACATATCTGTTGTCGACTGGACATTCGGGCTTACTTCTGCAGCTGGTTCTCTCCCCTGTAGTCTTTCCCACCGTCAAACCTCCCTCATGCAGCTTTTCTCACCGTCGGATCTACCTCAACAAATTTTTCCCTAATTATATAATTTATATTATATATATATATATTCAATGTTTATATTAGTATACTATTAATATAGTACATTAATATATTATTATTAATTTATTATATATTATAATTTATAAAATTTAATTTTTTAAAATATCATAATTTTTTTATATATAGTTATTTTAAATTATTTTATATTTCGAACAATAACGATTCGAACACGAACGAACGCATCACTGTTCGTGTTTTGTTCGTTTAACTAATTGAACAAAAAAAATTTATTCACGTTCGTCTCGTTTACTTATCGAACGAATCAAACAAGAACTCATTTATGAACCGAACAAGAACTGTTCGCGAACAACGAGCTTTTTTGACAGCCCTAATACAGACCACCCAAAACTTGCCATTTACAAATCAGCCATTCTCTTTCATCCAATTTTCAAATTCTCGCTCATTTATGAAAATTTTCGATAAAACCCCAACCCGTAGTTTTCATTTTTATTAAATTCTCAGTAGTTTGAACGCGGCACGAGTAAATACATGATTCGATGGTTCAAAAAACTCGTGGATGATTAATTTGTAAATATCCATATTTCGAATGGTTTGCATGTAATTAAAAAATTTTGAAATTCTCATTTGTAAATAATTATATTTAATTGTAGAATAGTATCGCTTTGTAATAATGGGTTCGATGTGCCAACTACTTTTACGTAAAATCAATGCACAATAAAACATAAAGACAGCATAATTATGATTCTAATTCTGGTGAATATAATATTAAAACCTTCTTATTATTATTCACTTAGAGGCATAAATAATTTCAAAAATTGTTTAAAGTTGATTTGGTTATAAATTAGATGCATCACAATTTCATACCGAATGACTACAATTGCATGATAATGTAATTCTGATTTCTAACTATTGAGATTTTAAAATAGGTATATTTATATGTGTGCGCGCGTGCGTCCCGCAAGCCTTGGCCTGTCGGTGGAGGGGTCTCTGTAAGATCCCTCAAGTCAAGGGTTTAATCCCAACATGGCGCGGGGGCTCTGAAATAATAGGCACATGGCATAGACGCCCTATCGTAGGTGCCCAAGCGCAAATGCGAAGTGGTATTTAGAGCCCACCGGACTTAAATACCGTATCCTTTTGAATATATATATGTAGATAGATAGATAGATAGATATACATGTATGCATGTGTGTTTATGTGCATGTATGTGTATGGATGTATGTATATGTATATGTAGGTATATATATATACCTACATAT
>NW_018222025.1:0-1558 GCF_001263595.1 Phalaenopsis equestris
ATGAAAACCGCGATGGGTTTCCTTCGCTCTGCCAGGGTTTTCGCTGAAGGCGAACCCTAGCTCGAAACGAAATAGATGTATGTTTTCGCTCGCTCGTTTCGATCCTTCTCGTCTTCGTCTTTGACTCTGGCTGACGGAGGAGTTCGTGTCGTCGAACCTGCTTTCCTGCTGCGTCGTCGTGTCGTCGAGCCTGGTCTGCTGCGTCGTTTGCTGCTAGTGTCTGCTCGTGCTGCAGCTTCGTCAAAGCAACTCGATTGCTCCGCCACATTTTCTGCTCGACTGCTCAACTGCTTGCATACCGCCATTTGCTGTAGTGCTTGTGTGAAACACACTAATGGCCTTAGGGTTTTCCTATGCTGCCGCCGTCGCCAGTGAAATCCCGCCAAACCCTCCTATGCTACAATTGTTCACAAATGCAGCTCCTTTTTCCACCTCGCAGATATTGCGGTATTCCCGTAGATTTACCTTGATTCTGTTTCAGGAAATGATTGCAATCTCATCAAAAAAGTGAAGAAAAAAGGCGGGCAAACCAACAATTTTCTTTTATGAAGCTGAAATTTCAACTTGTGCAAGAAAATACAAATTTACATTAGTTGGAAAGTTTCAATTACGTTGCCCTAAGATGAAGATCATCAGGAAGACATGTTATGATACAGTTGAGCATATAAAATGTTTACACGAGGATTTTCTCAAAGAAATTCATCACAATTGAGGACAAACATATGAAATTGCTCAAATGGATCCCTAATTTTGATCTCAGTCAAGAACCCCCAATTGTACCTATCTGATTCTCATTACCTGAATTAAAGCTTCATTTCTTTGACCTACTTATTTTATATGCAATTGGGGCTATCCTTGGAAATACTTTGCAGGTAGACTTACCTATATTTCATTTCTCAAGACCATCTATTGCAATGATTTTGATTGAACGAGATATTCCACTACTAGATGTAGAAGAAGTCTGGCTTGTATCTGCTCACAATGGTTATTGACAAAAAAATCATTATGGAACAAAAACCTTACTACTGCAAGCACAACAAGATGTTTGGACACCCGCAGGAGAAATGTTTCAGATTGCCCCACAGTTGAGAACCAATAGTCAAAAGCAGTAACACACTATTAGTGCATACCATGTGCCTGAACGCACTCCCAGCAAACCTGATGAGGGAATAACCACAAGATAGGAGTGGTGTCTGCCCCTATGATCTCTTATCCTGACCATACTACAACGAACAATGTTCGAACTAAAAATCAGGATAGTCCCGCAGCTCCTATTCAGGAAGCATCAGGTGCAGAGGTAACAATTCACACTTCACATACACTGGAACCTATCACGGTAGCAACGACTGTCTCTCCTACTGCGGTTCTAACATCAAATCAGACCGAAGATCACATGAGCCAGTCTTCAGATGAATAATGACAAGTTTACACTTCTCGGCGGAAGAACAAGGCTGGGGGCACATTCCAATTTGGAAACTTAATGGATGATACTTTGGTTACTCCTGTCAATGACATGACTCTTCAAAGTTTGTTATCTGGCTCCGCTCCTAAAACTAGA
>NW_018222026.1:0-3515 GCF_001263595.1 Phalaenopsis equestris
AGAGTGAGGGAGTAAGAGAGATAAAATATAGAAAGAGAGAGTGAGGGAGAGAGAGATTGAGATGTAGAGTGAAGAGAGAGAAAGATAGATATAGAGATAGAGTAAGAGTTTGAGAGAGTGTGTGTGATTGTGAGAAAGAGAGAGAATGGACAGAGAGAGTGAGTGTGAGCGAGAATGATAGAAATATATGTTGAACTTTTGAGAGAGAGAGATAAACAAAGAATCAATTTAGAAAGTGATATCTCTATTCTCTCTCCCTCTCTAAGAAAAAAAAAAGAAAAAAAAAAAAAGCTCCATATCTCTTTCTCTTCCACGCACTCTCCCTATCTCCCTCGTATTCTATCTTTCTCCTTCTTTCCCCTCCCTCCCTCTATCCTCCATCTCTTTTATGTCTTTCTCTTTCTCTCTCACTACCCCTTAATCTTTTCTTCTCTCACTTTATCCTCTCTCGCTCTCTCTCTACCTCTCTCACTCAGACTCCTCTCTCCATTTGTTTATCAACCTAACACCTCTCTTTATCTCACCTATTTCGACGGTCTTCTTTCTTTTTCTCTCTATCTTTCTCTCCCACTATTTTTCTCACTTTCTTCTTATCTCTCACTAGAAAGAAAAAATATGGGAGGAGAAGGATAGAGAGCTAGAGAGAGGTAAAGAGAAAAAGAGAAATGGATGAAGATAGAATGAGTGAGAAACATATGGAGAGGGAGAGAAATATCCAAAGTGAGAGAGAGTTAGAATGAGCGAGCGAGAGAGAGGTAGTTGGAACAAGAGAGGGAGGGACGGAAAGTAAGACAGGTTGTTCCCCCATCTCTCTCTCCCTCACTCTTTATATCAATTTATCTCTATCATCTGAGAAAGTCAGAGAGAATAGAAATTGAGAGAGTAAGGAAGATAGATAGTAGTGATGTAGAGTTTGAAACAGAGAGAGGGGAAGATATATTGAGAGCATGAGAGAGATGTAGAGCTAGAGAGAGATGTAGAGCTAGAGAGAATGATAGATAACAAGGGAGAGAGAGTCAAAGAAGGATAGACGAAGAGAACAAGTGGGAGGGAGAGAAATCTTAAAAGCAATGGAGAGGGTGAAAGAGAAAATGAGAACAAAAACTCTTCTCTATCTCTCCTCTCTCTCCCACTCTATCACTCACACTCCATCTAAACCCATCTCTTCTAATAAGTGATAGAGAGAAATAAGGAGCGCGAGATGCAGAGTGAGGAGAGATAGAGAGACAGAGAGAGTGAGAGAGAAAGAGTGAGAGATCAGAAGAGCAAGAGGGTCTGTTAGCTTGAGGAAGAAAGAGAAAGGTAATAGATAAAAGAAAGAAAATTCAGGCAAGAGAATAGTGAGAGAGAGATTGATTAAGGGAGCATGGGAGAGAAAATCTGTGGGAGAAGCATATTGAGACAGAAGGAGCGAGTGAGGGAGTGTGTAGAGTGAGAGAGAGCGAGAGATAAAGAGTTAAGTGAGTGGGAAAGAGAGATATAGAGATATATAGTGAGGGAGAGAGAGAATAGATAGTGGGAGAGATAGTTTGATAATTTGAGAGAGAGACAGAATGATTGAGAGAAGCAAGATAACAAGAGGAAAAGGGTGAAATCAATATTCCCTCTATCTCCCTCTTCTATATCTTGTATTGTCACACTTTTCACTCTCCCTACTTCTATCATACTGTCTCTTTATCACTTCCTATTCCTCTATCCCACTCTCTCTTTCTCCCTCCATCCCCCTCCCATCCTCCCTTTCCTCCATCCCTTCTTCATATTTCTTGCTCTTCTTCGCCCTCTATCTCTCCTATTATCTCTTTTTGTCTTATCCCGCCTTCTCTTTAATTCTCTTGATCACTCTCCCTCTTGCCATCCATCTATTAACCTTTCTCTCACCTAATACCTCTCAATATGGAGATTCTCTATTCTTCTTTCTTTCCCTCCTTTTTTTGTCACCCGATCTCTCTATCTCTTTCTAGAGAGTGCAAGAGAAATAGAGAGTGCTACAGAGATAGTGAGAGAGGTGTGAGAGAGAAAGCGAGAATAAGAGAAAGATGGGGAGACAGACTGAGATATTAAAAGTAAGAGAGAGTGAGAAAGAGAGAGTGGGACAGAAGGAGAAAGGCGAGGAAAAGATATATAGAGAGATAGATGAGAGAAACAAGGAGAGAGACAGAAAAATCTCTCCCACTCAAACTCTTGCTCTCTCCCTCATCTCTCGCTCTATTTCTTTCTACTCTCTCCCTTTCTCTCTTGTTCTGTACTCTTTTTTATCTCCACACTCTTCTTACCTCTCGATTTCTTTTATTCTCTCTCCCTAAGGCTCTCTCTCCCTCCCTCATTCCCTCTCCCACCCTCTCTTTATTTCTCCTCTCTCTCAACCCTCACTCACTCTATCTATATCTAGCTCTCACACTCTCTCCTGATTTCTATCACCCTCCAATCCTCCCTCTCCCTCTCTCTTGTATTATTTATCTGTTATGTTCTCATATTTTTTTTGTATCTCTTATATTTTCACTCTTGCTTGCTATATAATTCTCTTCTCTCTCTCTCACACTCTCTTGTTCTCTATCTCTCGATCTCTCAATCACTTTCTATCTCTCACTATCTTTAATCTTGCTTGCTCTCTCTTTCTTTCTCCTTCTTTATCTCTACTCTCTCTCCCCCCTCTCTACCTCTTAAGCTCTATCTTTTTCTCTCAACCTATTCCTCTCTCACTAACTCCCATTCTTTGTCACTCTCCCTCTTATATCACTTTCTAAGTCTTGCTCTCTCCCTCCTCTCTCATAGTCCGCCTCTACCTAGATCTCACTACTACTAGTCATCCCGCATGGTGATAGAGAATAAGCTTGAGAGAGAGGTGAAAAGGGATGGAGTGAGGGAGATTGAGACAGAGAGAGGGAGAGAGAGAAGGAGGAAGGGAGAGTGAAGAAAGGAAGATAAAAAGAGAGAAAACTATTAATAGAGATAACAGAGACAACAGGAAAGAATAGAAGAAAGAGTGAGAGAGATAGATTGAGAAAGCAAGTGAAAGAGACAAAGAGAACGATGTGGAGAGAGGGAGAGAGGAGAGAGAGAATACAAGAGGTAAAGAGAAAGAGAGAGATATTAAGAGAGGGAGAAAAAGGGAGAGTGATATATCTAGAGGTAGGGGAGAGATGGAGAGAGTGAGGGATAGAGAGAGAATAAGATACGTATGGAGAGGAATAAACGAGACGGAGCGTCAGAGAGAGAGAAAGAGAGTGATGGGAGAGAGAGATTGAACAAGTGTGAGGGAGGGAGAGAGAGAGGAAGTGAGAGGGAGTAGGAGAGGGGTATAAAGAGGTGAAGGCGAAGAGAGCTGGAATAGAAGGGAGATGGATCGGTATAGAGTGGAGAGAGATGGGGTGGGAGAGATGAGAGAAAGCTGGAGAGAGTTAGGGAGAGCAGGTGAGAGAGAGATGGGGTGGGAGAGATGAGAGAGAGCGAGAGCAAGTGAGGGAGCAGGGTATGAGGTAAGTGGTAGAGAGCTCTAAAGAATGGATAAGTGAGCG
>NW_018222026.1:6266-7608 GCF_001263595.1 Phalaenopsis equestris
TTTTTTATCTATCTCACTCTCTTTCTCTCACTTTGTCAGTTTTTCTACCTCTTTCCCCGCCTCCCCCTCTCTCTCACTCTCCCTCTTTCTCTCTTTCTCTCACGCTCCTCTTTATCACTGTCTTTCTCACCCTCTTGCTCTCTCTTTCTCCTCTCTCTCTCTTCCTTTCTCTCATTATTTGAATCCATTCGTTTGCTTCCCTTTACTCTCTCTCTCCCACTGTTTCCCTCTCATTTGTCCCTCTCCATCACTCTTTTTCTCTCTCTTTATCTCACTCTATCTTCTTTCTCTCTCTCACTCTCTATCTCTTAATATCTCTCACTTATTCCAACCCTCAAAAACTCCCTCTCCATGTCCCTTTTTCTCTCTGTCTCTATCTCCCTTCTTGTCTCCCTTTCCCTCATTATTCTCCCCTCTACTCTCTCTATCTTCTCTCACTTCTTCTCTCACACCATTCATTTTCTCTCCCACCGTCTCTTTTGCTCCACCTCTCCTGCTCCCTGCACTCTTTTCTCTTTCTCTCACCCTCATTCTCTCCCTCTCTTTATCAATCTCTCACTTTTTCCCTTATCACTCTCTCACTCTCCCTCTATCCCTCTCTCACTCTCCCTCTATCCCTCTCTTTCAGTCCCATCTCTCTATCTCTCCCTAACAACCTCCCCCACTCTCTTTATCCCTCACCCTCTCCCTCTTCCTCTCATCCTCTTCCTAGCTCTGTCTCTCTCACCTTATTGTTATATCTCTCCCTCTCTCTTATCCTTTCTTTCCTTCAACTTCAATTTTACTCCATTTCTTGCTCTCTCTCTCACTTACTCTCCCTCACTCTTTTCATCTCTCCGCCCCCTCTCTCGCACTCAATACCATCTCTTTTGCTTCATAACCACTTTGTACCTCTTTCTCCCTCACTCACACATACACTCTCTCTCCCTCCAACTTTTTTCTCTCTCTCTCCCCCTCTCTCACAAACATACTCTACTTCCCTCCCTCAATCTATCTTGCTCACTCTCTCTCTCCCCACACTCTCTTTCTCCCTCTCTGATGCTCCCTCTCTTTCTCTCACTTTCCATACTTATCTTATTCTCTCTATCCCCCACTCTATCTTCATCTCCCCTTACCACTATCTATATTTCTCTCCCTTTTTCTTCCTCACTCTATCTCTCTTGCTTCTTCACCTCCCTCTCTCTGTCTCTCTCACTCGCTTGCGCACTGTATCTTTCTCACACTTCTCCTCTCTTATAATCTCTCTATTACTCTTCTCTCTACTAGTCCTCTTTCTCACGATTGCTCTTACACTCTCAACTCTCTTTCTTTCCCTCCCTCCTCAACTCCCTTTGTGTCTCAC
>NW_018222027.1:0-1676 GCF_001263595.1 Phalaenopsis equestris
GATCGAGTACTTTCAAGTGAGAGCTTTGTGAACATGAGTTCTAAGTATAAGAAGTTAGTGTATTACTAAGTGTAACCTCTCAAGTAATATCAAAAACTAGAAGTTAATATTTAAAAGATTATATGTTTATGGTTGTGGCAAATTTATTTTCTTTTTTCATATTATGCATTATTAAAAATTCAATTCAATATGGAGAGTTATTTCAAGGATAATTTGTCACCATCGTCCACCAAAGCAAAGCTAATTGTTACTAATGTTCAAAAAAGTGAAGTTTCTTGAGCCCATATTGTTTTTATGATCACAAACACTTTAATATTGGTAGCCAATGATTATATATACGTGTGCCACATTGACTCCTCAATTTAAAGGCTATGATGTCGAATTTTACAAAATGATTTAAGAGTATGAATCAATATTGCAAGTCAAGAAGAACATTGAAAAAAAAATTGCAAGTTAAAGAGAACAGTGACTTAAATACCCAACAAGGTTCAATCATTCTAGGCCTCATATGTAATAACATTGGAATATCTATTATAAAAAAATGATTTGTATATGATAGAAAACAGTCCAATCTGTTATTATACAAATTTTATCCCAACAACAGATATGACGCAAGAAGTATATAATTTTCTAACTGATGAAAAGGATAATTGGGAAATCATAGATGAGGGATACGTTAGTTTCTCTGCTTCACTGTACAAATTAAACATCATTGCAATATCTTCTGTTATTTTAAACATGAGATTAAGCTAGTTCATCTAGCTTTTGTCTCTTCATACTGCACTTCATGTAGGTACAAATTAAACATCATTGCCTTTAAGCATGAGATTAAGCTAGTTCTTCTAGCTTTTGTCTCTTCATACTGCACTTCATGTAGATCCACTTGAAGACTTCGAAATGCATAATTTTGAGGACTAATTTTAGGGGCATTTTCATACATACCACCTAATTCCCTATGTATTTATATATCTAAAACTTAAAATTTAGTTTTTACATTTATACCATCCAAACTTTCATATCACATAAAAAATACCACTATTTTAACTCTTAAAAAGTGAAATACAAATTTCAAGTTTAGGTAAGGTGTTATATATGTAAAAATTGAATTTTGGGTGTTAGATATGTAAGTAGGAAAAACAAGGGAAACACTCAAAGCAAACTTTTATTAAACTACAAATTTGAATATAGATTCCTTTTCTTGGGAGGGAAGTGCTAGGGTTTAGTGCTTCACCATTAAAAAGCTATCCTAGTTAATATTCTTCTAAAGAATGGAACATAGAGAGGAAATATGGGCTTGGTTAAAAGTTGAACCACTTCAAAGTTCCATATTCAAATTTATGTGATTTTCCATTTCCACATTTTCCCTTATCATCACAAATTATTAATTCTTAAGTGAGCTGTTGTATACATACTGATCTTTTAATCATCTTTTTTATTTTCAAAGCATCCAACTCAACAAAAATTAAATGTGCATATGTACTAACAGTACCCCAAAGAATTCCTGGATCCTAGAATTATAAGCATCACGAGGAAAACTTTGGCGGTATTGTGTTGCAGCCTTGTTGAATAAAGATCCAAGTAGGATGGTTCCTGTGCCATCAATCATAGAGAAGGTAGTGGATGTCATCCTGGTACTCTTCTATGTGGCCAAGACATTTCTCAAGGGAAAAAAAAAA